>NC_047031.1:11001427-11314656 GCF_902652985.1 Pecten maximus | reverse complement strand
TGTCCTTTCTTTGTGTAACACACGTCCTCTGTGAGTAACACAAGTGTCCTTTCTTTGTGTAACACACGTCCTCTGTGAGTAACACAAGTGTCCTTTCTTTGTGCAACACACGTCCTCTGTGAGTTACACAAGTGTCCTTTCTTTGTGCAACACACGTCCTCTGTGAGTAACACAAGTGTCCTTTCTTTGTGCAACACACGTCCTCTGTGAGTAACACAAGTGTCCTTTCTTTGTGCAACACACGTCCTCTGTGAGTAACACAAGTGTCCTTTCTTTGTGCAACACACGTCCTCTGTGAGTAACACAAGTGTCCTTTCTTTGTGCAACACACGTCCTCTGTGAGTACACAAGTGTCCTTTCTTTGTGCAACACACGTCCTCTGTGAGTAACACAAGTGTCCTTTCTTTGTGCAACACACGTCCTCTGTGAGTAACACAAGTGTCCTTTCTTTGTGCAACACACGTCCTCTGTGAGTAACACAAGTGTCCTTTCTTTGTGCAACACACGTCCTCTGTGAGTAACACAAGTGTCCTTTCTTTGTGCAACACACGTCCTCTGTGAGTAACACAAGTGTCCTTTCTTTGTGCAACACACGTCCTCTGTGAGTAACACAAGTGTGGAATGTGTGAAAAATCTACACTGGGGCGAGGAAAATTACACTTTTCTAATCCCTAGTGATTTTCATTTCCTTTTTCTACAACACCAAAAGCAGTTGTGATAATTGATATTTTTCTGTTGTATTTCTCTTCAAATCTGTTTTTACCAAGCTGAATAATGTTAACCAGATTCCACACTTCACCTTATGACTTGCCATGTCACTTATAGAGGTCTGGTAGATTATGCTGAGACTGGTGTCTAATCCTGGTCATGTAGATTCTGTTGAGACTGATGTCTAATCCTGGTCATGTAGATTCTGTTGAGACAGGTGTCTAATCCTGGTCAGGTATAGATTATGTTGAGACAGATCTCTAATCCTGGTCAGGTATAGATTCTGTTGAGACAGATCTCTAATCCTGGTCATGTATAGATTCTGTTGAGACAGATGTCTAATCCTGGTCAGGTATATATTCTGTTGAGACTGATGTCTAATCCTGGTCATGTAGATTCTGTTGAGACTGATGTCTAATCCTGGTCATGTAGATTCTGTTGAGACAGATCTCTAATCCTGGTCAGGTATAGATTCTGTTGAGACAGATCTCTAATCCTGGTCAGGTATAGATTCTGTTGAGGCTGGTGTCTAATGGTGGTCAGGTATATATTCTGTTGAGACTGGTGTCTAATGCTGGTCAGATATAGATTATGTTCAGACAGATGTATAATCTTGGTCATGTAGAATCTGTTGAGACTGGTGTCTAATCCTGGTCAGGTATAGATTCTGTTGAGGCCCAGGTGTCTAATGGTGGTCATGTAGATTCGGTTGAGACTGGTGTCTGATACTGGTCATGTATAGATTCTGTTGAGACTGGTGTCTGATCCTGGTCATGTAGAATCTGTTGAGACAGATGTCTAATCCTGGTCAGGTTTAGATTCTGTTGAGACCCAGGTGTCTAATGGTGGTCAGGTATAGATTCTGTTGAGACTGGTGTCTAATCCTGATCATGCAGATTATGTTGAGACAGATGTCTGATCCTGGTCAGGTAAAGATTCTGTTGAGACTGGTGTCTTATCCTGGTCATGTATAGATTCTGTTGAGACAGATGTCTATAATCCTGGTCATGCCGATTATGTTGAGACTGTGTCTAATCCTAGTCATGTATAGATTCTGTTGAGACAGATGTCTAATCCTGGTCATGTATAGATTCTGTTGAGACAGATGTCTAATCCTGGTCAGGTATATATTCTGTTGAGACTGGTGTCTAATCCTGGTCATGTAGATTCTGTTGAGACAGATGTCTGATCCTGGTCAGGTATAGATTCTGTTGAGACTGATGTCTAATCCTGGTCATGTAGATTCTGTTGGAGACAGATGTCTGATCCTGGTCAGGTATAGATTCTGTTGAGACTTGTGTCTAATCCTGGTCATGTAGATTCTGTTGAGACAGATGTCTAATCCTGGTCATGTATAGATTCTGTTGAGACAGATGTCTAATCTTGGTCATGTAGATTCTGTTGATACATATGTCTAATCCTGGTCATGTATAGATTCTGTTGAGACAGATCTCTAATCCTGGTCATGTAGATTCTGTTGAGACAGATCTCTAATCCTGGTCAGGTATAGATTCTGTTGAGGCTGGTGTCTAATCCTGGCCATGTATAGATTCTGTTGAGACAGATGTCTAATCCTGGTCAGGTATAGATTCTGTTGAGACTGATGTCTAATCCTGGTCATGTAGATTCTGTTGAGACAGATGTCTGATCCTGGTCAGGTATAGATTCTGTTGAGACTTGTGTCTAATCCTGGTCATGTAGATTCTGTTGAGACAGATGTCTAATCCTGGTCATGTATAGATTCTGTTGAGACAGATCTCTAATCCTGGTCAGGTATAGATTCTGTTGAGACTGGTGTCTAATCCTGGTCAGGTAAAGATTCTTTTGAGACATATGTCTAATCCTGGTCATGTAGATTCTGTTGAGACAGATGTCTGATCCTGGTCAGGTATAGATTCTGTTGAGACTGGTGTCTAATCCTGGTCATGTATAGATTCTGTTGAGACAGATGTCTAATCCTGTTCATGTAGATTCTGTTGAGACATATGTCTGATCCTGGTCAGGTATAGATTCTGTTGAGACATGTCTAATCCTGGTCATGTAGATTCTGTTGAGACTGGTGTCTAATGCTTGTCATGCAGATTCTGTTTAGACAGATGTCTAATCCTGGTCAGGTATAGATTCTGTTGAGGCTGGTGTCTAATCCTGGTCATGTAGATTCTGTTGACACTGGTGTCTAATCCTGGTCAGGTATATATTCTGTTGAGACTGGTGTCTGATACTGGTCAGGTATAGATTCTGTTGAGACTGGTGTCTAATCCTGGTCAGGTATATATTCTGTTGAGACTGGTGTCTGATCCTGGTCATGTAGTTTCTGTTGACACTGGTGTCTAATCCTGGTCATGTAGATTCTGTTGAGACAGATGTCTAATCCTGGTCATGTAGATTCTGTTGAGGCTGGTGTCTAATCCTGGTCATGTAGATTCTGTTGAGACTGGTGTCTGATACTGGTCAGGTATAGATTCTGTTGAGACTGGTGTCTAATCCTGGTCAGGTATATATTCTGTTGAGACTGGTGTCTGATCCTGGTCATGTAGATTCTGTTGAGACTGGTGTCTGATACTGGTCAGGTATAGATTCTGTTGACACTGGTGTCTAATCCTGGTCATGTAGATTCTGTTGAGACTGGTGTCTGATACTGGTCAGGTATAGATTCTGTTGAGACTGGTGTCTAATCCTGGTCAGGTATATATTCTGTTGAGACTGGTGTCTGATCCTGGTCAGGTATAGATTCTGTTGAGACTGGTGTCTAATCCTGGTCATGTAGATTATGTTGAGACAGATGTCTAATCCTGGTCAGGTATAGATTCTGTTGAGACTGGTGTCTAATCCTGGTCAGGTATAGATTCTTTTGAGACAGATGTCTAATCCTGGTCATGTATAGATTCTGTTGAGACTGGTGTCTAATCCTGGTCAGGTATAGATTCTGTTGAGGCTGGTGTCTGATACTGGTCAGGTATAGATTCTGTTGAGACAGATGTCTAATCCTGGTCAGGTATATATTCTGTTGAGACTGGTGTCTAATCCTGGTCAGGTATAGATTCGGTTGAGACAGATGTCTGATCCTGGTCAGGTATAGATTCTGTTGAGACTGGTGTCTAATCCTGGTCAGGTATAGATTCTGTTGAGAGAGATGTCTAATCTTGGTCATGTATAGATTATGTTGAGGCTGGTGTCTGATCCTGGTCAGGTATATATTCTGTTGAGACTGGTGTCTAATCCTGGTCAGGTATAGATTATGTTGAGAGAGATCTCTAATCCTGGTCAGGTATAGATTCTGTTGAGACTGGTGTCTAATCCTGGTCAGGTATAGATTCTGTTGAGACAGATGTCTAATACTGGTCAGGTATAGATTCTGTTGAGGCTGGTGTCTAATGGTGGTCATGTATAGATTCTGTTGACACAGATGTCTAATCCTGGTCATGTATAGATTCTGTTGAGGACTGGTGTACTAATCCTGGTCAGGTATAGATTCTGTTGAGACTGGTGTCTAATCCTGGTCAGGTATAGATTCTGTTGAGCTGGGGTCTAATGGTGGTCCAGGTAGAAATCTGTTGAGGCTGGTGTCTAATCCTGGTCATGTAGAATCTGTTGAGACAGATGTCTAATCCTGGTCAGGTATATGTTCTGTTGAGACTGGTGTCTAATCCTTGTCATGTATAGATTCGGTTGAGACAGATGTCTGATCCTGGTCATGTATAGATTCTGTTGAGACTGGTGTCTAATCCTGGTCATGTATAGATTCTGTTGACACAGATGTCTAATCCTGGTCATGTATAGATTCTGTTGAGACTGGTGTCTGATACTGGTCAGGTATAGATTCTGTTGAGACTGGTGTCTAATCCTGGTCATGTAGATTCTGTTGAGACAGATGTCTAATCCTGGTCAGGTATAGATTCTGTTGAGACTGGTGTCTAATCCTGGTCATGTAGATTCGGTTGAGACTGGTGTCTGATACTGGTCAGGTATAGATTCTGTTGAGACTGGTGTCTAATCCTGGTCATGTAGATTCTGTTGAGACAGATGTCTAATCCTGGTCAGGTATAGATTCTGTTGAGACTGGTGTCTAATCCTGGTCATGTAGATTCTGTTGAGACAGATGTCTAATCCTGGTCAGGTATAGATTCTGTTGACACTGGTGTCTAATCCTGGTCATGTAGATTCTGTTGAGACTGGTGTCTAATCCTGGTCAGGTATAGATTCTCTTGAGACAGATGTCTAATCCTGGTCATGTAGATTCTGTTGAGACTGGTGTCTAATGCTGGTCATGCAGATTCTGTTTAGACAGATGTCTAATCCTGGTCATGTAGATTCTGTTGAGACAGATGTCTAATCCTGGTCAGGTATGGATTCTGTTGAGACTTGTGTCTAATCCTGGTCATGCAGATTCTGTTGAGAGAGATGTCTAATCCTGGTCATCTAGATTCTGTTGAGACTGATGTCTAATCCTGGTCATGTATGGATTCTGCTGAGACAGATGTCTAATACGGTTTTCATAGTGTATTCATGGTCACATGTTTGTTGTTTTCCCTTGGTATGTTCATATCAGCAAACCACATTAGGAATGTAAATATAATATAGTGAAATCAAGATCTATATTAGCAGTGCACTTGAGTGTGATCTGTTTGAAAGCCTAAAAAGCCTACTCTACTCATACTGAATATATGTTGTGTTTGTGTTATTATTTTGCCGCCTTGCATTGGTACCCGTTGTTTGTGCTATTTATAGCAATGTTGTGATTGGAGAATGAGAGAGTAAATTCCGATGGCTTTTAATTAGGCCACGCTGCTCAATCTTCACATTGCTGTAATGGCAGATGTCTAATCCTGGTCATGTAGATTCTGTTGAGACTGGTGTCTAATCCTGGTCATGTATAGATTCTGTTGAGACAGATGTCTAATCCTAGTCATGTAGATTCTGTTGAGACAGATGTCTGATCCTGGTCAGGTATAGATTTTGTTGAGACATGTCTAATCCTAGTCATGTAGATTCTGTTGAGACTGGTGTCTAATGCTTGTCATGCAGATTCTGTTTAGACAGATGTCTAATCCTGGTCAGGTATATATTCTGTTGACACTGGTGTCTAATCCTGGTCATGTAGATTCTGTTGACACTGGTGTCTAATCCTGGTCATGTAGAATCTGTTGAGACTGGTGTCTAATGGTGGTCAGGTATAGATTCTGTTGAGACAGATGTCTAATCCTGGTCATGTAGATTCTGTTGAGACTGGTGTCTAATGCTGGTCATGCAGATTCTGTTTAGACAGATGTCTAATCCAGGTCAGGTATATATTCTGTTGACACTGGTGTCTAATCCTGGTCATGTAGATTCTGTTGAGACTGGTGTCTGATACTGGTCAGGTATAGATTCTGTTGAGACTGGTGTCTAATCCTGGTCATGTAGATTCTGTTGAGACAGATGTCTAATCCTGGTCAGGTATAGATTCTGTTGAGACTGATGTCTAATCCTGGTCATGTAGATTCTGTTGAGACAGATGTCTAATCCTGGTCAGGTATAGATTCTGTTGACACTGGTGTCTAATCCTGGTCATGTAGATTCGGTTGAGACTGGTGTCTAATGGTGGTCAGGTATAGATTCTGTTGAGACAGATGTCTAATCCTGGTCATGTAGATTCTGTTGAGACTGGTGTCTAATGCTGGTCATGAAGATTCTGTTGAGACAGATGTCTAATCCTGGTCAGGTATATATTCTGTTGAGACTGGTGTCTAATCCTTGTCATGTATAGATTCGGTTGAGACAGATGTCTGATCCTGGTCAGGTATATATTCTGTTGAGACTGGTGTCTAATCCTGGTCAGGTAAAGATTCTGTTGAGACATATGTCTAATCCTGGTCATGTAGATTCTGTTGAGACAGATGTCTGATCCTGGTCAGGTATAGATTCTGTTGAGACAGATGTCTAATCCTGGTCATGTAGATTCTGTTGAGACTGGTGTCTAATCCTGGTCATGTATAGATTCTGTTGAGACAGATGTCTAATCCTAGTCATGTAGATTCTGTTGAGACAGATGTCTGATCCTGGTCAGGTATAGATTTTGTTGAGACATGTCTAATCCTGGTCATGTAGATTCTGTTGAGACTGGTGTCTCATGCTTGTCATGCAGATTCTGTTTAGACAGATGTCTAATCCTGGTCAGGTATATATTCTGTTGACACTGGAGTCTAATCCTGGTCATGTAGATTCTGTTGACACTGGTGTCTAATCCTGGTCATGTAGATTCTGTTGAGACTGGTGTCTAATGGTGGTCAGGTATAGATTCTGTTGAGACAGATGTCTAATCCTGGTCATGTAGATTCTGTTGAGACTGGTGTCTAATGCTGGTCATGCAGATTCTGTTTAGACAGATGTCTAATCCAGGTCAGGTATATATTCTGTTGACACTGGTGTCTAATCCTGGTCATGTAGATTCTGTTGAGACATATGTCTAATACTGGTCAGGTATAGATTCTGTTGAGACAGATGTCTAATCCTGGTCATGTAGATTCTGTTGAGACAGATGTCTAATCCTGGTCAGGTATAGATTCTGTTGACACTGGTGTCTAATCCTGGTCATGTAGATTATGTTGAGACTGGTGTCTAATGGTGGTCAGGTATAGATTCTGTTGAGACAGATGTCTAATCCTGGTCATGTAGATTCTGTTGAGACTGGTGTCTAATGCTGGTCATGCAGATTCTGTTTAGACAGATGTCTAATCCTGGTCAGGTATAGATTCTGTTGAGACAGATGTCTAATCCTGGTCATGTAGATTCTGTTGAGACAGATGTCTAATCCTGGTCAGGTATAGATTCTGTTGACACTGGTGTCTAATCCTTGTCATGTATAGATTCGGTTGAGACAGATGTCTAATCCTGGTCATGTAGATTCTGTTGAGACAGATGTCTAATCCTGGTCAGGTATATATTCTGTTGAGACTGGTGTCTAATCCTTGTCATGTATAGATTCTGTTGAGACAGATGTCTAATCCTGGTCATGTAGATTCTGTTGAGACCCAGGTGTCTAATCCTGGTCAGGTATATATTCTGTTGACACTGGTGTCTAATCCTGGTCATGTAGATTCTGTTGAGACTGATGTCTAATGGTGGTCAGGTATAGATTCTCTTGAGACAGATGTCTAATCCTGGTCAGGTATATATTCTGTTGAGACTGGTGTCTGATACTGGTCAGGTATAGATTCTGTTGAGACTGGTGTCTAATCCTGGTCAGGTATATATTCTGTTGAGACTGGTGTCTGATACTGGTCAGGTATAGATTCTGTTGAGACAGATGTCTAATCCTGGTCAGGTATATATTCTGTTGAGACTGGTGTCTAATCCTGGTCAGGTATAGATTCTGTTGAGACTGGTGTCTAATCCTGGTCAGGTATAGATTCTGTTGAGACAGATGTCTAATCCTGGTCATGTAGATTCTGTTGAGACTGGTGTCTAATGCTTGTCATGCAGATTCTGTTTAGACAGATGTCTAATCCTGGTCAGGTATATATTCTGTTGACACTGGTGTCTAATCCTGGTCATGTAGAATCTGTTGAGACTGGTGTCTAATGGTGGTCAGGTATAGATTCTGTTGAGACAGATGTCTAATCCTGGTCATGTAGATTCTGTTGAGACTGGTGTCTAATGCTGGTCATGCAGATTCTGTTTAGACAGATGTCTAATCCAGGTCAGGTATATATTCTGTTGACACTGGTGTCTAATCCTGGTCATGTAGATTCTGTTGAGACTGGTGTCTGATACTGGTCAGGTATAGATTCTGTTGAGACTGGTGTCTAATCCTGGTCATGTAGATTCTGTTGAGACAGATGTCTAATCCTGGTCAGGTATAGATTCTGTTGAGACTGATGTCTAATCCTGGTCATGTAGATTCTGTTGAGACAGATGTCTAATCCTGGTCAGGTATAGATTCTGTTGACACTGGTGTCTAATCCTGGTCATGTAGATTCGGTTGAGACTGGTGTCTAATGGTGGTCAGGTATAGATTCTGTTGAGACAGATGTCTAATCCTGGTCATGTAGATTCTGTTGAGACTGGTGTCTAATGCTGGTCATGCAGATTCTGTTGAGACAGATGTCTAATCCTGGTCAGGTATATATTCTGTTGAGACTGGTGTCTAATCCTTGTCATGTATAGATTCGGTTGAGACAGATGTCTGATCCTGGTCAGGTATATATTCTGTTGAGACAGATGTCTAATCCTGGTCTTGTATAGATTCTGTTGAGACTGGGGTCTGATCCTGGTCAGGTATAGATTCTGTTGAGACAGATGTCTAATCCTGGTCTTGTATAGATTCTGTTGAGACAGATCTCTAATCCTGGTCAGGTATATATTCTGTTGAGACTGGTGTCTAATCCTGGTCAGGTAAAGATTCTGTTGAGACATATGTCTAATCCTGGTCATGTAGATTCTGTTGAGACAGATGTCTGATCCTGGTCAGGTATAGATTCTGTTGAGACAGATGTCTAATCCTGGTCATGTAGATTCTGTTGAGACTGGTGTCTAATCCTGGTCATGTATAGATTCTGTTGAGACAGATGTCTAATCCTAGTCATGTAGATTCTGTTGAGACAGATGTCTGATCCTGGTCAGGTATAGATTTTGTTGAGACATGTCTAATCCTGGTCATGTAGATTCTGTTGAGACTGGTGTCTCATGCTTGTCATGCAGATTCTGTTTAGACAGATGTCTAATCCTGGTCAGGTATATATTCTGTTGACACTGGAGTCTAATCCTGGTCATGTAGATTCTGTTGACACTGGTGTCTAATCCTGGTCATGTAGATTCTGTTTAGACAGATGTCTAATCCAGGTCAGGTATATATTCTGTTGACACTGGTGTCTAATCCTGGTCATGTAGATTCTGTTGAGACTGGTGTCTAATGGTGGTCAGGTATAGATTCTGTTGAGACAGATGTCTAATCCTGGTCATGTAGATTCTGTTGAGACTGGTGTCTAATGCTGGTCATGCAGATTCTGTTTAGACAGATGTCTAATCCAGGTCAGGTATATATTCTGTTGACACTGGTGTCTAATCCTGGTCATGTAGATTCTGTTGAGACAGATGTCTAATACTGGTCAGGTATAGATTCTGTTGAGACAGATGTCTAATCCTGGTCATGTAGATTCTGTTGAGACAGATGTCTAATCCTGGTCAGGTATAGATTCTGTTGACACTGGTGTCTAATCCTGGTCATGTAGATTATGTTGAGACTGGTGTCTAATGGTGGTCAGGTATAGATTCTGTTGAGACAGATGTCTAATCCTGGTCATGTAGATTCTGTTGAGACTGGTGTCTAATGCTGGTCATGCAGATTCTGTTTAGACAGATGTCTAATCCTGGTCAGGTATAGATTCTGTTGAGACAGATGTCTAATCCTGGTCATGTAGATTCTGTTGAGACAGATGTCTAATCCTGGTCAGGTATAGATTCTGTTGACACTGGTGTCTAATCCTTGTCATGTATAGATTCGGTTGAGACAGATGTCTAATCCTGGTCATGTAGATTCTGTTGAGACAGATGTCTAATCCTGGTCAGGTATATATTCTGTTGAGACTGGTGTCTAATCCTTGTCATGTATAGATTCTGTTGAGACAGATGTCTAATCCTGGTCATGTAGATTCTGTTGAGACCCAGGTGTCTAATCCTGGTCAGGTATATATTCTGTTGACACTGGTGTCTAATCCTGGTCATGTAGATTCTGTTGAGACTGGTGTCTGATACTGGTCAGGTATATATTCTGTTGAGACTGGTGTCTGATACTGGTCAGGTATAGATTCTGTTGAGACAGATGTCTAATCCTGGTCAGGTATATATTCTGTTGAGACTGGTGTCTAATCCTGGTCAGGTATAGATTCGGTTGAGACAGATGTCTGATCCTGGTCAGGTATAGATTCTGTTGAGACTGGTGTCTAATCCTGGTCAGGTATAGATTCTGTTGAGACTGGTGTCTAATCCTGGTCATGTAGATTATGTTGAGACAGATGTCTAATCCTGGTCAGGTATAGATTCTGTTGAGACTGGTGTCTAATCCTGGTCAGGTATAGATTCTGTTGAGACAGATGTCTAATCCTGGTCATGTATAGATTCTGTTGAGACAGATGTCTAATCCTGGTCAGGTATAGATTCTGTTGAGACAGATGTCTAATCCTGGTCAGGTATAGATTCTGTTGAGGCTGGTGTCTAATGGTGGTCATGTAGAATCTGTTGAGGCTGGTGTCTAATCCTGGTCATGTAGAATCTGTTGAGACAGATGTCTAATCCTGGTCAGGTATATATTCTGTTGAGACTGGTGTCTAATCCTTGTCATGTATAGATTTGGTTGAGACAGATGTCTGATCCTGGTCATGTATAGATTCTGTTGAGACAGATGTCTAATCCTGGTCATGTAGATTCAGTTGAGACAGATGTCTAATCCTGGTCATGTATAGATTCTGTTGAGACAGATCTCTAATCCTGGTCAGGTATAGATTCTGTTGAGACTGGTGTCTAATCCTGGTCAGGTAAAGATTCTGTTGAGACATATGTCTAATCCTGGTCATGTAGATTCTGTTGAGACAGATGTCTGATCCTGGTCAGGTATAGATTCTGTTGAGACAGATGTCTAATCCTGGTCATGTAGATTCTGTTGAGACTGGTGTCTAATGCTTGTCATGCAGATTCTGTTTAGACAGATGTCTAATCCTGGTCAGGTATATATTCTGTTGACACTGGTGTCTAATCCTGGTCATGTAGAATCTGTTGAGACTGGTGTCTAATGGTGGTCATGTAGAATCTGTTGAGACTGGTGTCTAATGGTGGTCAGGTATAGATTCTGTTGAGACAGATGTCTAATCCTGGTCATGTAGATTCTGTTGAGACTGGTGTCTAATGCTGGTCATGCAGATTCTGTTTAGACAGATGTCTAATCCAGGTCAGGTATATATTCTGTTGACACTGGTGTCTAATCCTGGTCATGTAGATTCTGTTGAGACAGATGTCTAATCCTGGTCAGGTATAGATTCTGTTGAGACAGATGTCTAATCCTGGTCATGTAGATTCTGTTGAGACAGATGTCTAATCCTGGTCAGGTATAGATTCTGTTGACACTGGTGTCTAATCCTGGTCATGTAGATTCTGTTGAGACTGGTGTCTAATGGTGGTCAGGTATAGATTCTGTTGAGACAGATGTCTAATCCTGGTCATGTAGATTCTGTTGAGACTGGTGTCTAATGCTGGTCATGCAGATTCTGTTTAGACAGATGTCTAATCCTGGTCAGGTATATATTCTGTTGAGACTGGTGTCTAATCCTTGTCATGTATAGATTCGGCTGAGACAGATGTCTGATCCTGGTCAGGTATAGATTCTGTTTAGACAGATGTCTAATCCTGGTCATGTAGATTCTGTTAAGACTGATGTCTAATCCTGGTCAGGTATAGATTCTGTTGAGACTGGTGTCTAATCCTGGTCATGTAGATTCTGTTGAGACTGGTGTCTAATCCTGGTCAGGTATATATTCTGTTGAGACTGATGTCTAATCCTGGTCATGTATAGATTCTGTTGAGACAGATGTCTAATCCTGATCATGCAGATTATGTTGAGACTGGTGTCTTATCCTGGTCATGTATAGATTCTGTGAGACAGATGTCTAATCCTGGTCATGCAGATTATGTTGAGACTGGTGTCTAATCCTGGTCATGTATAGATTCTGTTGAGACAGATGTCTAATCCTGGTCATGTATAGATTCTGTTGAGACAGATGTCTAATCCTGGTCATGTAGATTCTGTTGAGACCCAGGTTTTCTAATCCTGGTCAGGTATATATTCTGTTGACACTGGTGTCTAATCCTGGTCATGTAGATTCTGTTGAGACTGGTGTCTGATACTGGTCAGGTATAGATTCTGTTGAGACTGGTGTCTGATACTGGTCAGGTATAGATTCTGTTGAGACTGGTGTCTAATCCTGGTCATGTATATATTCTGTTGAGACTGGTGTCTGATACTGGTCATGTAGATTCTGTTGAGACCCAGGTTTTCTAATCCTGGTCAGGTATATATTCTGTTGACACTGGTGTCTAATCCTGGTCAGGTATAGATTCTGTTGAGACAGATGTCTGATCCTGGTCAGGTATAGATTCTGTTGAGACTGGTGTCTAATCCTGGTCATGTATAGATTCTGTTGAGGCTGGTGTCTAATGGTGGTCATGTAGAATCTGTTGAGGCTGGTGTCTAATCCTGGTCATGTAGAATCTGTTGAGACAGATGTCTAATCCTGGTCAGGTATATATTCTGTTGAGACTGGTGTCTAATCCTGGTCAGGTATAGATTCGGTTGAGACAGATGTCTGATCCTGGTCATGTATAGATTATGTTGAGACTGGTGTCTAATCCTGGTCAGGTATAGATTCTGTTGACACTGGTGTCTAATCCTGGTCATGTAGATTCTGTTGAGACTGGTGTCTAATGGTGGTCAGGTATAGATTCTCTTGAGACAGATGTCTAATCCTGGTCATGTAGATTCTGTTGAGACTGGTGTCTAATGCTGGTCATGCAGATTCTGTTTAGACAGATGTCTAATCCTGGTCATGTAGATTCTGTTGAGACAGATGTCTAATCCTGGTCAGGTATGGATTCTGTTGAGACTTGTGTCTAATCCTGGTCATGCAGATTCTGTTGAGAGAGATGTCTAATCCTGGTCATCTAGATTCTGTTGAGACTGATGTCTAATCCTGGTCATGTATGGATTCTGCTGAGACAGATGTCTAATACGGTTTTCATAGTGTATTCATGGTCACATGTTTGTTGTTTTCCCTTGGTATGTTCATATCAGCAAACCACATTAGGAATGTAAATATAATATAGTGAAATCAAGATCTATATTAGCAGTGCACTTGAGTGTGATCTGTTTGAAAGCCTAAAAAAGCCTACTCTACTCATACTGAATATATGTTGTGTTTGTGTTATTATTTTGCCGCCTTGCATTGGTACCCGTTGTTTGTGCTATTTATAGCAATGTTGTGATTGGAGAATGAGAGAGTAAATTCCGATGGCTTTTAATTAGGCCACGCTGCTCAATCTTCACATTGCTATAATGGTAATAATATAATTATAACTCAAGAAAGACAGTTCAACTTGAACTCTGAGTTGTATACGTTCTGTTTCCTTAAAATCACAGGTCTCTGTTACAAATTGCAATCTTCCTAAATCATACGTCCTGATTAAATTACAGTGATATCCAATGACGAATACAGGTTTAATACGTACAGCTCTATTAGATATGTATGTACATGTATGTACAATAGTTCAGAGCCTTATATAACAGGTTTAATGTATTTACAATGGTTCAGAGCCTTATAACAGGTTTAATGTATTTACAATGGTTCAGAGCCTTATATAACAGGTTTAATGTATTTACAATGGTTCAGAGCCTTATAACAGGTTTAATGTATTTACAATGGTTCAGAGCCTTATAACAGGTTTAATGTATTTACAATGGTTCAGAGCCTTATATAACAGGTTTAATGTATTTACAATGGTTCAGAGCCTTATATAACAGGTTTAATGTATTTACAATGGTTCAGAGCCTTATAACAGGTTTAATGTATTTACAATAGTTCAGAGCCTTATATAACAGGTTTAATGTATTTACAATGGTTCAGAGCCTTATAACAGGTTTAATGTATTTACAATGGTTCAGAGCCTTATATAACAGGTTTAATGTATTTACAATGGTTCAGAGCCTTATAACAGGTTTAATACATATAGCTCTATTAGATACATATATGTATGTACAATGGTTTAGGGCCTTATATAACAGGTTTATTACATGTACAATTCTATGGCTCAGACAATTTGCTTTGTGATGGGGTGTTTTACGTTAGTAGTAAAGAAATTTGTGAGAAAAAAGGAATTTTGGAGTAAACTTTATTTTTCTGGAATTTGGCTTTGAATATAATTTCAAGTAGGAACTTGGTCCATAGAGCCTTCAGTAACAGCGCATATATAATAAATTAAGAAACAACAATTTAATTACACCTACATAAAAATTCATTGATTCTCCTGGTACAATAATTATATAGTGCTACAGCTTTATAAATGTATCAGGGATGCAGGATAAGCAGCAGGGATATTTTACCCTTGTGAAAATTCTGCTGGTTCAACAATATTTTCTAAGATAAGAAATTATAATTGTATATATAGTGACGTGGTTAATTTGTGGCGATATTGACCGGGGTCACATTGTTCTCACAGGCCTATCTACATAAACTCCAGTATAATCAGGTACGTATTGATTATAGGGAGGTTAATTAAATACGCTCACACACATACATTCTCCGGTTATAATCAGTGCATTGATTCCAATGTTTGTACTAACAGATCACACTTTTATCAAAACCCAATTTTTTTCAGGAAAGGGACCTGAAAGAACCCAGTTAAAAACACCTAGCACCTGCTTTGTGTAGGAATTTTCAGTTCTGTCCCACTTTGCATCCATCCACACTCCGATTGTAATCTTTTCCAGACTTAGGTGAGACAATGTGTATCAAATGTAGGTCACTCTGTCCCTACAAAATAAGGCAGTGTGTACCAAAAGTAGGTTACTCTACAATGTGACATTTTGATGTCAAAGAAGAATTCTGAACATGTAATTTTTTTGGTGCAGACTGTAATTTGACGAATTGTCATGCATTATACTAGTGCATCCTTTTCAGGATCAGCATGCAGCTTTGAAAAGACATTAATTTTTTCAGTATGGTGCTTTAACTATTGCTTAATGTCTCAAAATACATTTGTAGGCATTGTATATTTATGATCAATAAAATGTGAAATATAAGAAATGTAAAATAAATAAAATGTAAAATAAAATCAACTCATAAACTTTGTTCATGTGATGTTTAATATACATATTATTGTTATATAATTAATTTTCTTTGTTTTCATGATAAATACACAAATGAGATTGGTCGAAAAATTCTGTTCATTCTTCTAAGAAAGAAATTCCGAGAATTGCGCGAAAAATGTGACGTCACAATACGACAATTGACGCTACGCAGATTCATACAGTTTGCAAACAAAATTTGTTTCATACCCCGATGAAACTAAAAAAAACCCATCAATGCTTAAATAAACTCATTATTTCATATGATACTGGCTGAAGGCTGTATAGTTACATAGAAAAATGTAATGAACTTTTTCAATAAATTCCACCTTAATTCACAAATGCACATGTATGATCCTCTGTGATTGGTTATACTCATGATCATGATCAGTACACAAATAGAGGAGAAGACTGTCTAGTTCTGCTAATGAGTGACTGTATAGGTAAACTCGAAGTCGACCGGACCACGAGAAAACTTCAAATTATCCGAGTGTTCGAATTAAGCTAGTTATCATTTTTAGCTCACCTGCCCGAAGGGCAAGTGAGCTTATGCCGTGGTGCGGCGTCCGTTGTCCGTCCGGCGTCAACTTTTTCATTCAAACAACTTCTTCTCAATAAACAAAAGGCCCAGGGACTTGATATTGGGCATGTACCATGCTGGGGTGAAGGGCTACAAAGTTTGTTCAAATGAATGACCTTGACCCTCATTCAAGGTCACATGGGTCAAATAGGCTATAATCTTCAAACGACTTCTTCTCAATAACCAAGAGGCCCAGGGACTTGATATTGGGCCTGTAGCATGCTGGGGTGAAGGGCTACAAAGTTTATTCAAATAAATGACCTTGACCTTCATTCAAGGTCACATGGGTCAAATAGACTATAATCTTCAAACAACTTCTTCTCAATAACCAAGAGGCCCAGGGACTTGATATGTTGCCTGTAGCATGCTGGGGTGAAGGGGCTACAAAGTTTGTTCAAATAAATGACCTTGACCTTCATTCAAGGTCACATGGGTCAAATAGGCTATAATCTTCAAACGACTTCTTCTCAATAACCAAGAGGCCCAGGGACTTGATATTGGGCCTGTGGCATGCTGGGGTGAAGGGCTACAAAGTTTATTCAAATAAATGAGCTTGACCTTCATTCAAGGTCACATGGGTCAAATAGGCTATAATCTTCAAACAACTTCTTCTCAATAACCAAGAGGCCAAGGGACTTGATATTTGGCATGTAGCATGCTGGGGTGAAGGGCTCCAAAGTTTGTTCAAATAAATGACCTTGACCTTCATTCAAGGTCACATGGGTCAAATAGGCTATAATCTTAAAACGACTTCTTCTCACTCAAGAGGCCCAGGGACTTGATATTGGGCCTGTAACATGCTGGGGTGAAGTGCTACCAATTTTGTTCAAATAAATGACCTTGACCTTCATTCAAGGTCACTTGTGTCAAATAGGCTATAATCTTCAAACGACTTCTTCTCAATAACCAAGAGGCCCAGGGAGTTGATATGTTGCCTGTAGCATGCTGGCGTGAAGGGGCTACAAAGTTTGTTCAAATAAATGACCTTGACCTTCATTCAAGGTCACATGGGTCAAATAGGCTATAATCTTCAAACGACTTCTTCTCAATAACCAAGAGGCCCAGGGACTTGATATTGGGCCTGTAGCATGCTGGGGTGAAGGGCTGCAAAGTTTGTACAAATAAATGACCTTGACCGTCATTCAAGGTCACATGGGTCAAATAGGCTGTAATCTTCAAACGACTTCTTCTCAATAACCAAGAGGCCCAGGGACTTGATATTGGGCCTGTAGCATGCTGGGGTGAAGTGCTACAAAGTTTGTTCAAATAAATGACCTTGACCTTCATTCAAGGTCACATGGGTCAAATAGGCTATAATCTTCAAACGACTTCTTCTCAATAACCAAGAGGCCCAGGGACTTGATATTGGGCCTGTAGCATGCTGGGGTGAAGTGCTACAAAGTTTGTTCAAATAAATGACCTTGACCTTCATTCAAGGTCACATGGGTAAAATAGGCTATAATCTTCAAACGACTTCTTCTCAATAACCAAGAGGCCTAGGGAGTTGATATTGGGCCTGTGGCATGCTGGGGTGAAGGGCTACGAAGTTTGTTCAAATAAATGACCTGGACCTTCATTCAAGGTCACATTGGTCAAATAGGTTTTAATCTTCAAACGACTTCTTCTCAATAATCAAGAGGCCCAGGGACTTGATATTGGGCCTGTAGCATGCTGGCATGAAGGGCTACAAAGTTTGTTCAAATAAATGACCTTGACCTTCATTCAAGGTCAAATGGGTCAAATAGGCTATAATCTTCAAAAGACTTCTTCTCAATAACCAGGAGGCCTAGGAACTTGACATTGGGCCTGTAGCATGCTGAGGTGAAGGGCTACAAAGTTTGTTCAAATAAATGACCTTGACCTTCATTCAAGGTCACATTGGTCAAATAGGCTATAATCTTCAAACGACTTCTTCTCAATAATCAAGAGGCCAAGGGACTTGATATTGGGCCTGTAGCATGCTGGGGTGAAGGGCTACAAAATTTGTTCAAATAAATGACCTAGACCTTCATTCAATGTCACATGGGTCAAATAGGCTATAATCTTCAAACGACTTCTTCTCAATAATCAAGAGGCACAGGGACTTTATATTGGGCCTGTAGCATGCTTGGGTGAAGTGCTACCAATTTTGTTCAAAGAAATGACCTTGACCTTCATTCAAAGTCACATGGGTCAAATAGGCTATAATATCCAAACAACTTCTTCTCAATAACCAAGAGGCCCAGGGACTTGATATTGGGCCTGTAGCATGCTGGGGTGAAGGGCTACAAAGTTGTTCAAATAAATGACCTTGACCTTCATTCAAGGTCACATGGGTCAAATAGGCTATAATCTTCAAACGACTTCTTCTCAATAATCAAGAGGCACAGGGACTTTATATTGGGCCTGTAGCATGCTGGGGTAAAGTGCTACCAATTTTGTTCAAATAAATGACCTTGACCTTCATTCAAGGTCACATGGGTCAAATAGGCTATAATCTTCAAACGACTTCTTCTCAATAACCAAGAGGCCCAGGGACTTGATATTGGACCTGTAGCATGCTGGGGTGAAGACCTTGACCTTCATTCAAAGTCACATGGGTCAAATAGGCTATAATATCCAAACAACTTCTTCTCAATAACCAAGAGGCCCAGGGACTTGATATTGGGCCTGTAGCATGCTGGGGTGAAGGGCTACAAAGTTGTTCAAATAAATGACCTTGACCTTCATTCAAGGTCACATTGGTCAAATAGGCTATAATCTTCAAACGACTTCTTCTCAATAATCAAGAGGCACAGGGACTTTATATTGGGCCTGTAGCATGCTGGGGTAAAGTGCTACCAATTTTGTTCAAATAAATGACCTTGACCTTCATTCAAGGTCACATGGGTCAAATAGGCTATAATCTTCAAACGACTTCTTCTCAATAATCAAGAGGCACAGGGACTTGATATTGGGCATGTAGCATGCTGGGGTGAAGGGCTGCAAAGTTTGTTCAAATAAATTAGCTTGACCTTCATTCAAGGTCACATGGGTCAAATAGGCTATAATCTTCAAACGACTTCTACTCAATAACCAAGAGGCCCAGGGACTTGATATTGGGCATGTAGCATGCTGGGGTGAAGGGCTACCAACTTTGTTCAAATGAATGACCTTGACCTACATTCAAGGTCAAATAGCCTGAATTCTTTAAACAATGATTTCTCGTTAGCAAAGAGACCCGATATTAGGCCAGTTGTGTACTGGAATGAAGAACTAGAAAATTTATTGACAGGAAGAAACTTAGCCTCACTGATATTTGAATAAAGTGGTTATCAGTATAGTATCTGCAGAAATAACCTAAATCAACTTCAAAGTTGCTGTAGTGCCAGGTGAGTGATACAGGCCCATTAGGCCTCTTGTTTTAAGGGAGTTTTGCCTAAAATAAGGGAGATTTGTGCGCGACATGAATATCAACATTTCTACTCAATTTTAAAGCAATAAACTAATTTTGAAAGTGATAAAGAATATTTATATTTATTTTGCATATTATTCAAATTGTATATGCAAACAACAAAAAGTTGTATAAGGTAAAAAATGCAATAGTATACATTCAGATTCTAAAGATTTGAAATTATTTTTTGATTTTTTTATGTAACACAAAAAGTTTCACAGCTTTATGCATATATATATTACATAACAGCATTTGAAAAGGGTATATTATAATTACATGTAGCTAGATTAAGACAAGAAAGTTAATCATTTATCAGTTTGGATTTTTCTTAAAATTAGAAAGCTTGATCCACTCTGAGGGAACACATCAGTTGGAAAAATATCACCATGAAATGTCCTGTGGGATACCTTATGTTGGACCATTTAGATATAAAAATATTCCAAGTGTGCAAGTATATGTATACATGAAGTCATGAGAACTGAAGATGTTCATGTTAGGAAACTGCAGTAAATCTTATCACGATCATTCTAGATTTTGTATATTGTCTCTGTCATGGACTGTACAGTCATTGTAAACATCATGATTGACCACTACGACCACCAGATGTGCTAATTTTGATAGCTTTCTAAAAGAAAATATTGGATTTGAGCTTGCTAGCACTGATCAACGATACACATGTTATATAAAAACATGTGTTCTTTTGCGTCTGACCAGGCTCTGTATCAATTACCATCATCAAAGTATGGTCCTAAAAGAAAACAAACAATAATTCAAGTCTGTTAGCAAAGATGGTTAAAGTTGTTTGTAAGCGACTTGCCTTTATTTCATGGTGATAGATATTCTAGCGCAAACATTACACTAGCCAGAGCTTCGTGAAAGCCATGTCCAACAGGCGCCATTTTGATTGAGTGATCACGTGATCACTCAATCAAAATTTAGCCAAATCTCGCGAGAAAAACTACTCAATTGTAAACAAATATGGCATCGGCAAAAAATACCGGAGGGAATTACAAAATATGGGAATTTGGGCTCTCCTGCCGGGAGGAAATAAATGACTTGAAAATAAGGGAGATTTTGTCTCACGCCGGGAGGTTTGGCATGTATGGTTTGTAGTGCTGATATATTCAGTATTACAAACGGAATTTAACTGTTAACAAATGTCGGCGTTTACCACCGATCGTTGTTGGACAGGAAAATTATACTTCGAGTTATTCGATCATTTCAAATAGGATTTTTACTCTGAACCCCCAGGGGCCTGAGGGGCGGGGCTAAATAGGGTCAAATTAACTGAAATTTTAAAGATCTTCTTCTTACAACCCAAATAAGGTAGAATTAAATACTCTTCATAGATGGAAGGGTCTTAAGGTGCTTTACCATAATTGTGAATTTCCTAGCCCTGGGGTCTCATGTTTGCCCCATGGGAGGGGATAAACTTTACTATAGTTGTAGGGAAATCACATTTTTGACTATCATTTGTTTTATTTGTTTTGAAATTCATTCTAAATTTGTTAACATTGTCAGCATGGGATGACTGCTTAATGGTATGCACATATTGGCCCTGACTGATCCCTTAGACTGATGGGTCAGGCCAAAAAGTGTCAATCAAATTTACTGAAATATTTCAAAAATCAGGTGACCGTTAAGGCCCATGGGCCTCTTGTTGGGGTAAAAATAGTACCTAAGTACTTGTAAAAATTAACAATCTCAATTTGCTCTCCTTTGTAAAACCATTTCTCATTACATTTGACAATTCCACCTCTTCTGAATACAACAATCTTGGTCTTATCCAGGTTTTCTTTCATACCATACTTATCACAGAAAGAAGATACACAGTCAATTTGTTTTTGTAACCCAAGCACTGTATCTGCTAGGCTTGCAATATCATCAGCATATAATAAAGATGCAATGTTGTGAACATTTTCATTAACAAAAACACCTCTATACATCCATGATTGTCCATTGATTCAAGCAGTTCATTTAAGAACAACACAAAAAAAAGTAGCGGACTGATCATACAGCCTTGTCTTGTACCCACAGAGCAGTTGAAAAATTCAGATAACATGAGTTTGTCTACTTTCACACATGAATTTAACTGAGAGTACATAGATGATATAACAAGAAAAAATCTACCTTTGACATTATTTTTCAAAAGGACATATCTTAATAATGTATGCTGAATACTGTCAAAAGCTTTTGAAAAGTCAATAAAAATACAATATAATCTGCCTTTGCGCTTAGTGATGTACTTTTGTACCATAGCAAATAATGTAAAGATATTGTCAGTAGTACTATAGCCAGTTCTATATCCAATCTGATTTTCATAAAGTTTGTCATAAACTTCACACCAAAATCTCAATCTGTTATTCAATATCTTAGTAAAATATCTTTCCAATTACTGAAGATAAAGAAATACCCCTATAATTATTTGGATTATGTGTGTCACCCTTCTTATGCAATAGAGTGATTATAGCTTCAAACCAAGCTGCTGGAAATGATCCAGATCGAAGTATAGCATTGAATAACACAGAGAGATATATATGGTTTCAGGAGTGAATATGCATATTTCATATGCTCATTCATGATGCCATCAGTACCCGGAGCTTTACTATTTGGGAGGTGCCTAACTGCATCAAGAATCTCTTTGTCAGTGATAACCAAGTCAAGGATTTCATCCTCATCAACGGCTGTCACATCATGTGTACAAACAACATCAGAAGCATGACCACAAAAATCTTGGTCAACATGAAAATTTGCACTTGTAAATAAGTTTACGAAATGGTTCAGCCAATCATTTGGGGTAATATTACCTCTAACAGACATGCTGCTCTGTTTAAATTTCTTCACGTAAGACCATAAATCATTATTACATGTGACATTCCTTATGGATATAGTGTCATGAGTAGAAACAATAAATAGTTCACATTTACCTCTACAGACATGCTTAAATTTATTCCTAGCATTTTTATATGCTTTAAGGTCATCATCACTATTTGACAATCTAAACCTGTTTAAAAGAGCAAATTTCTGCCTTTTTAATGTCTCACACTCAACGTCCCACCACTTTGGTTGCACAGTACCAAATTCTACTTTCCTGCAAGCATCACCCATCATCATACCACATGATGAAGCACAGTCAGATATACAGTTAAAACTTCAACAAAGCTTTCAATGTTCAGTTGCTCAATGAGAGAATATATACATTTTCTCTTGACAATGTGACAAAGTATTTTCAAGTTTGCTTTTATATAAATCAAGTCTTTCTGGATTCCATTTAAGTCTTTTCCATACTGCAGTATGTGACTGGTCCTCATCAGTAACTATGTGTTCACCATCATAAGGTATAGAAATAGTACACTCTAATGGAAAGTGATCAGAACTGTCTTCACGTAATACATTAAATTGTGTTACATAAGAAAATAAATTTGACGAGACAAGTATATAGTCATTCACACTGTTGCCAAGATGGGACATAAAGGTATATTCTTCCATCATTATCATTACAATGTCCATTCAACATATGAATGCCCAGACACCTACACAGGGATAATAAAGAATATCCAAACTTGTTTACTTTTTCATTACGGGAGTTTCTCCTTATATTAAAATCATCATACTCATAGATTTCTGGGTCGACTTGCACATGCTGAATATCATCATCAATAACATAGTCTTGCTCGGTACCAACACGTGCATTAAAATCTCCTGCAACAAGTATACCATGTATGTTATCACAAGTATGTATTATGCTAGATATATGCTCATAAAGTGTTTCAATGCCATTACGATCCTGTTTATCTAAATAATATGATGATCTTTCAGGAGGAATATACACAAAACAAAAAATATAATTCACATTATTGGATGTCACTTTGAAATACACACCGTCATCAAATTCTGCATTAATACGCTTAAAAAAGCTACTTGCTGATTTTCTAACAAAAATATCTATACCACCAGCTCTCCGTCCACGCCCCTTATACTCTCTTACTAAAGCATAATGGTCATAACCCTGTAAAAGATCATCAAATTCTTGTCCACATACACAGAAAGTCTCATACAGGGCAATAACATCATACTTTTCAAGAAAAGCAATAAAAGATGGACTAATGTACATGTGCTTATGAAGACCATTTACATTCCATGAAAGAATATTTAATATGAGATTATTTACATTATACAGTTCATTTGATATATTTACATAGCTGTCACATGTACTGGAGCCTTGGCCACACCCCTATAACTACCGTCCAACCATTCTTGGACATCCTTTCCGTCTAAGGAGATCAAACAGCACTGATCTATGTCATAAGTGAAATAACGCTTTTCTACGCACAGCTTATCATATCTAATGAAACACAAATCAGGGTTCTGAGTATGTTCCTTTGCTCTCATCAGGTATGAATAAAGATTCTTCCTGATATTCCTGACTTCAGCACAAAAGTCTTCTTTAACTATGACAGTACACTTGCCAGCCTCGCTTTCTTTTCTAAGTTTACGAAAAGCATCAAGAACTGTTTGTTTATGCTTAACTCTGCCAAACTCCACACAAATCAGCCTCGAAGAACCATCATGCTTCCCTTTACCTAAACGCTGCACCTTATCAATCGCAATTACGTTGTCATCATAGGCCCCATCAATTTTCAATGTATTGTCTAAGTATTCATGTACATAAGTTTCAGTGTCTACCGGCTTTTCCCTTTCGGTCTCGGGAATACCAACAAAAAGCAAGTTACTACGTTTCACCTGATCCTCAAGTCTAGTTACTTTGCTCCTTAGCTGCTTATTTTCTTTAGTAAGAGTATCGATACGATTTGCCGCAGCACGCATATCTTCCATGCAATCATCAACTTTTTGCTGAAAATCCACCATATCTCGCCGGATGTTGACGAGGTTAAATTGCCCTCCATCGACTGAAGAGTTCTCATAATATCGCTAAGATTGGGATCGTCAGGCTTATCTCCCCTTTCATTGGTATTAGTAACGAAAGATAGTTTTGATTGTGACTGATCATGACTACAGCTACTTCTCGCACTGTCAGCTGTCTGACCCTTTCCCGGTCCAGGATTGCTCTCTATGTCCCCAGCGATAAGAATGCAAAACAATGACACGACCACAAATGTCATGAAAGGCAGGCCCTTCAAACCGATGCGTAGCCTTACCCAGTTGGCGCCATATTTAAGCCGGCACATACCAGACCTTCCACCACAAAACGATTCAATTCTGACTCTCCACTGACTCAATATATCACCCATTTTCCTCACTGGAAAGCTAATTCAATATCCACCCCTCGACTCATAAAATGTGATTACATTCTTTAGAAAAACCGAAGTTTTTAAGTTAAACTGTGCAGCACAGAAAGATCACCTCCATTCAGCTTGCCATTCGGAACACCCCAAGTCGTTAATCCTTTAAATTGCTACTAGTCATAAAGTTTTAAATGGATTTTAACCAGATTTGGTCAGGAACATCCTTGGGAGAAGAGGAACCGAGTTTGTATAAAAAAATTTCTCTGAACCCCCAGGGGCCTGAGGGGCTGGGCCAAATAGGGGAAATAGAGATTAGTCTTTAAATTGCTACTTGTCATAAAGTTTTAGATGGATTTTAACCAGATTTGGTGAGGAACATCCTTGGGGGAAGGGGAACAGAGTTTGTATACATTTTTACTCTAAACCCCCAGGGGCCTGAGGGGCGGGGCTAAATAGGGGAAATAGAGATTGGTAGTCTTTAAATTGCTACTAGTCATAAAGCTTTAAATGGATTTCAACCAGATTTGGTCAGGAACATCCTTGGGGGAAGGGGGAACAGAATTTGTATAAATTTTTACTCTGAACCCCCAGGGGCCTGAAGGGCGGGGCCAAATAAGGGAAATAGGAGTTAATCCTTCAAATCGCTACTATATTATATAGCTCACTTGCCAGAAGTGCAGCGTCTGTCCGGCGTCAATTTTTTTCTTTAAAACAACTTCATCTCAAAAACCAAGCTAAGTGGCTCAAGAGACCTGATATTGGTCATGTGATATGCTGTGGTGAAGGGCTACCAAGTTTGTTCAAATGAATGACCTTGACCTACATTCAAGGTCATAGGGGATAAAATATGTAAAATCTCCTAATGACCTCTTGATAATATAACCATGCAAGAAACCCAGACTTGACATTAGGCACCAGTGGTGGTAGTGTGCTGGGGTGAAGGGTTACCAATCCAAGTTTATTTTAATGAATTACTTTGACTATAGTACTTATATCCAGGGTCACAGGTTCAAATTAAAACCCATTAAACAAATTCTTCTGAAATTACATTACTTCTGAAAACCGGCCTTACCTGAGCGATCCTGACACGAGGTAAGGCCAGTCAACCGTGAAACAAAACATCTTCACATCCTTTCATATTAGTTGATGTGTAAAATATTCTGTATCAGCCCCGGCCCATCCACATGACGAAGCTTCACCGGATGTAACAAAATGTAGGTAGATCGTAAAGTTCAGTTGTACATGTACAAATACTGTTTAAAACTACAGTTATAGTCATTTACCTTTCTTATATAATCTGCAATATATATATTGATTAACTTTCGTAATATTCATATTATTCAGACAAACCAAATTGTCTCTGTACGTACTTGCTGGTTTGTAATCGGGTACATTCTAACAAGACATCGTCCGAACAATTATATCCAGGATATGACCAGTCATTTCGATCAACTTCTCCAAACCGAACCCTCTGTAAACCGAACAAAATATCCATGTCCCGTGCATGTTCGGTTTATAGAGGTTCCACTGTATAAGTGGCTACCAACCTATGGTGTTGATATTCAAATAATGTATTTCTAAGATCACAGAAGTAAATTAAAAGAAAAATCATTTAACAAAGTCTTAACCAAAAGATGAAGGTGTGCTCCATACGATATACTTATGTGTACTAACCTATATGTAATAATGTCATCAATTAATTAATCCTATAAACAGTATATCTGGAAATGAAATCCACAACAATCAACTATTAGTTACTTCTACTTTACAAAACAAAGTCGTGATACTTAACAAATAAATGTTTCATCTTAAACCCACTTCTTGGATTAATGCCAGGTGAGAAATACAGGCTCATTGGGTCTTTTCTTTTCTTTTTTCTAAAATATAGCATTTAAAGTAGACACTTCAATCTGTCCACACCAAGACTAAATCTGACAATGATAATATATATATATAATCTTTGCAGTGGCTCACAAGACAAAATTTGCTTGGAGACAAAGTTTAAATATTGTAGAAAGAGTAGTTTAATAGCCTTAGCTTGTGAATTATTCTCATGTATATAAGTTAGTTATGGAGAACAGCAATCTGAGTGTGCTGTACGTAAGATCACATTTACTCAGAGAGATTCCCAAGTTAGAAGGAAACATGCCAATTTATACAAATGGAAACATGTTTGTTTGAATTGCTTAGAACCCCTTGATACCAAAAATGTATGATCCAAGTCAATGATGGTAGATTCCATTTCAAGAAAATAGGTAGCAGAAATAGCAGGGAATGATTAGTGGTTAGACTTCAAACAGTTATTGATGTTGTACAGTGGTACATGTACTGCATCAGAGATTGCTGTATGTTGTAAAGTGGTACGTACATCAGGGATTGCTGTATGGTGTAAAGTGGTACATCAGAGATTGCTGTATGTTGTACAGTGGTACGTACATCAGAGATTGCTGTATGTTGTACAGTGGTACATCAGAGATTGCTGTATGTTGTACAGTGGTACGTACATCAGAGATTGCTGTATGTTGTACAGTGGTACGTACATCAGAGATTGCTGTATGTTGCACAGTGGTACGTACATCAGAGATTGCTGTATGTTGTACAGTGGTTTGACATCAAAGATTGCTGTATGTTGTACAGTGGTACATCAGAGATTGCTGTATGTTGTACAGTGGTACGTACATCAGAGATTGCTGTATGTTGTACAGTGGTACGTACATCAGGGATTGCTGTATGTTGTACAGTGGTACGTACATCAGAGATTGCTATATGTTGTACAGTGGTACATACATCAGAGATTGCTGTATGTTGTACAGTGGTACGTACATCAGAGATAGCTGTATGTTGTATAGTGGTACATCAGAGATTGCTGTATGTTGTACAGTGGTACGTACATCAAAGATTGCTGTATATTGTACAGTGGTATGTACATCAGAGATTGCTGTATGTTGTACAGCGGTACATCAGAGATTGCTGCATGTTGTAAAGACGTACATCAGAGATTGCTGTATGTTGTACAGTGGTACATACATCAGAAATTGCTGTATGTTGTACAGTGGTACGTACATCAGAGATTGCTGTATGTTGTAAAGTGGTACATCAAAGATTGCTGTATGTTGTACAGTGGTACATCAGAGATTGCTGTATGTTGTAAAAGTGGTACGTACATCAGAGATTGCTGTATGTTGTACAGTCGTACGTACATCAGAGATTGCTGTATGTTGTAAAGTGGTACGTACATCAGAGATTGCTGTATGTTGTACAGTCGTACGTACATCAGAGATTGCTGTATGTTGTACAGTGGTACGTACATCAAAGATTGCTGTATGTTGTAAAGTGGTACGTACATCAGAGATTGCTGTATGGTGTAAAGTGGTACGTACATCAGAGATTGCTGTATGTTGTACAGCGGTACATCAGAGATTGCTGCATGTTGTAAAGACGTACATCAGAGATTGCTGTATGTTGTACAGTGGTACATACATCAGAAATTGCTGTATGTTGTACAGTGGTACGTACATCAGAGATTGCTGTATGTTGTAAAGTGGTACATCAAAGATTGCTGTATGTTGTACAGTGGTACATCAGAGATTGCTGTATGTTGTAAAAGTGGTACGTACATCAGAGATTGCTGTATGTTGTACAGTCGTACGTACATCAGAGATTGCTGTATGTTGTAAAGTGGTACGTACATCAGAGATTGCTGTATGTTGTACAGTCGTACGTACATCAGAGATTGCTGTATGTTGTACAGTGGTACGTACATCAAAGATTGCTGTATGTTGTAAAGTGGTACGTACATCAGAGATTGCTGTATGGTGTAAAGTGGTACGTACATCAGAGATTGCTGTATGTTGTATAGTGGTACATCAGAGATTACTGTATGTTGTACAGTGGTACTGCCAAAGGGGGGGGGGGGGGGGGGGGGGGGGGGCCCAATAGGGGAAATAGAGGTAATTCATTTAAATCGCTACTAGTCATAAAGTTATGAATGGATTTGAACCCAATTTAGTCAGAAACATCCTTGGGGAAGGGGAACAGATTTTGCATAAATGGTGGCTCTGACCCCCGAGGGGCCAAAGGGGCTGGGCCCAACAGAGGAAATAGAGGTAATTCCTTTAAATCGCTACTAGTCATAAAGTTATAAATGGATTTGAACCCAATTTACTCAGAAACATCCTTGGGGGAAGGGGAATAGATTTTGCATAAATGGTGACTCTGAACCCTGAGGGGCCAAAGGGGCGGGGCCCAATAGGGGAAATAGAGGTAATTCATTTAAATCGCTACTAGTCATAAAGTTATGAATGGATTTGAACCCAATTTAGTCAGAAACATCCTTGGGGGAAGGGGAACAGATTTTGCATAAATGGTGGCTCTGACCCCCGAGGGGCCAAAGGGGCTGGGCCCAACAGAAGAAATAGAGGTAATTCCTTTAAATCGCTACTAGTCATAAAGTTATGGATGGATTTGAACCCAATTTACTCAGAAACATCCTTGGGGGAAGGGGAATAGATTTTGCATAAATGGTGACTCTGAACCCTGAGGGGCCAAAGGGGCGGGGCCCAATAGGGGAAATAGAGGCAATTCCTTTAAATCGCTACTAGTCATAAAGTTATGAATGGATTTGAACCCAATTTAGTCAGAAACATCCTTGGGGTAAGGGGAACAGATTTTGCATAAATGGTGGCTCTGACCCCCGAGGGGCCAAAGGGGCGGGGCCCAATAGGGGAAATAGAGGTAATTCCTTTAAATCGCTACTAGTCATAAAGTTATGAATGGATTTGAACCCAATTAAGTCAAAAACATCCTTGGGGGAAGGGGAACAGATTTTGCATAAATGGTGGCTCTGACCCCCGAGGGGCCAAAGGGGCGAGGCCCAATAGGGGAAATAGAGGTAATTCCTTTAAATCCCTACTTGTCATAAACATATGAATGGATTTGAACCCAATTTAGTCAGAAACATCCTTGGGGGAAGGGGAACAGATTTTGCATAAATGGTGGCTCTGACCCCAAAGGGCCAAAGGGGCGGGGCCCAATAGGGGAAATAGAGGTAATTCCTTAAAATCACTACTAGTCATAAAGTGATGAATGCATGTTCTAAAAACAATTCTTGAGGTTTTTCAGACCTTAGAGAGTCTGGACTTCATTAATCTTTAAAGCAGTTCGGATTCCCACACTATAACCATATATAGCATTGTTTGAGATTTACAAATAAAACAAATTGAATATGAACAATATTTTGACATTTGGTCTAATCCAACCAGGTGAGCGATACAGGCCCCATGGGCCTCTTGTTTTGCATTTTACCATTTTGTGAACTGAACTTTTTGCCACTTTAAAACTTGTAAGTCCACACCCTTCTTATTTGTTTTATACATCCGTTAGAGGTGTAGAAGTGATATTATGTGACGTACAATTTCAAAATGACATACTTATACAGTGCAACTTCCGAAAACCGAACCTTCTAAAAACCGAACACCTCTGAATACCGAACGAATTGTCATTGTACGGAATTGGTCCTTCTTTATTATAGTATTAAAAAACTTCCAAATACCGATCCCTCTGAATTCCGAACACCGGACTGATTTTGTGTCCGGTTCCTGTTAAAATATACCAAAAATTACTTCTGAAAACCGGCCTTACCTGGGCGATTATGACACGAGGTCAGGCCAGTCAACCGTGAAGCAACAACTGTGACGGGTATTGTGTGACGCCTTATTGTCTCGGGACCTACGTATGTGATTTGTACAGGTATCCAATATATACCCCAAGGGGGCATTATGACGGAAGGCCCTTTTTTAGGGTTGTTTCATAATTGTCGTATTGATTACAACTCGACAATTATGAAACAATGTCACACTTCATTGAAGCGCGTCGGTTCGTTTATCTTCTCAATGCAAGTAGAGCTAGAAGCCTGAGTTTCGCATTTAATTTAAATGAGGCCCAAAAGGGGTTGTTTTCGTAAAGAAGCCCGTGATGTTTTTTTAAGACAACAGCGATGTCGGAAATACGACCAGTATCATCTGATCAATTGTAATTGATATTGAAACAAAACATCTTCACACCCTTTAATATTATTTGATGTGTAAAATATTCTGTATTGGACTATTGGCCCCATCCACATGACGAGGCTTCACCGGATGTAACAAAATGTAGGCCGATCGTAAAGTGTAGTTGTACATGTGAAAATACTGTTTAAAACCATTGTTATAGCCATTTGCCTTTCTTATATATTCTGCAATCTATACATTGATTAACTTTCATAATATGCATATTATTCAGACAATCCAAATTGTCTAAGTATGTACGTGCCGTTTTGTAATCGGGTGCATTCTAATAAAACATCGTCCAACCAATTATATCCGGAATTTGACCGGTCATTTTTCGATCAACTTCTCCAAACCGAACCCTCTATAAACCGAACAAATAGTCATGTCCCATGCATGTTCGGTTTATAGAGGTTCCACTGTACATGCATAAAAAATAATGGATAGTGTGTGCATAGTGTGATTGCTGCTGCCTGTGAGCTTCGCAATCATTGATTGCACTTGTCATCTTTTAAGTTTTGAGTGCCAGATTTCACCACTGATTTTCATCTTTCAGGTTATGAGTGCCAGACATCACTGTTGATCTTCATCTTTAAGGTTGTGAGCGCTTAACATCGCTGCTGATCTTCATCTTTAAGGTTTTGAGCACCCAGTGTTGTAACTGCTGGATCTTCCTAACCTGCTGGTAAATATGTATTCTGATTTTTAGCTCACCTGGCCGAAGGGCAAGTGAGCTTATGCCGTGGCGCGGCTTCAGGCGTTCAGCCGTCGTCCATCCATCTGTCGTCTGTAGGGCGAACAACTTCTTCTCAAAAACCAAGAGGCTCAGAGGCCCAATATTAGGCATGTGGAATGCTGTGATGAAGGGCTTCCAAGTTTGTTCAAATGAGTTAAGTTGACCTTCTTCAAGGTCACAGGGGTCAAATAGGCTAAATTCTTCATATTGAATCTGTAGCATGATGAAGTGAAGGGCTATGGACTTTGTACAAATGAATTACCTTAACCTACATTCGAGGTCACAGGGGGTTGAATAGGCTAAAATCTTTAAGCGACTTCTCAATAACCAAAAGGCCCATGCAGTAACTTGATATTGGGTCTGTAGCATTCTGAGATAGTGCTACCAAGTTTATTTAAATGAATGACCTTGACTCACATTCAAGGTCACCAGGGGTCAAATAGACTAAAATCTTTCAGCGATTTCCAGGGATTTACCGGACGCAAATTCCTGCGTATATTACTCCCAAAAAACGTCATGGGACTCATATAAGATACCTCTGTGTCCCATGGGATGCACTTATTCATATTGGTTTCTTCCCTGATACAATGTCTTTGTTTGATCTATGCTATATTTATACCCCCGCAACAAAGTTAGGAGGGTATACTGGAATCAGGTTGTCCTTCCGTCCGTCCGTCCGGCTGTCTGTAGACACATTTTGTCCGGACAACTCCTCCTAAACCGATGGGCCAATTTCAATGAAACTTCACACAAATATAGAGGACCATGTGTAGATGTGCATGCCACTTTCTTTTTCTCACAATTATGGTTGCTATGGCAACTGGTCACTATAAACAGGTTTTCCGATTAGAACCATAACTTTAAGTTTTTCCGGACAACTCCTCCTAAACCGAAGGGCCGATTTCAATGAAACTTCACACAAATATTAAAGGTCATTTGTAGATGTGCATGCCACTTTCTTTTTCTCAAAATTATGGTTGCTATGGCAACTGGTCACTAAACAGGTTTCCCGATAAGAACCATAACTTTAAGTTTGTCCGGACAACTCCTCATAAACCGAAGGGCCGATTTCAATGAAACGTCACACAAATATAGAGGACCATGTGTAGATGTGCATCTCACTTTCTTTTTCTCAAAATTATGGTTGCTATGGCAACTTGTCACAATATTACTAGGTTATCTTAGTAAGCCTCTCATTAACAGTTCCAAACTATTGACTTTTGCAGATTGCGGGGGTATTTAGTCATCCTGGCGACAGTTCTAGTTGCATTTAACATTGACATATTGGAGCGATCTTGATAAATAAAATATACATCGACTGATTGGAAATACCTGTTTCTATTTATAGCAAAAAGTGCATTTCCATTTCAATAGGAGCTTATAGGGGGGTTGAGTATTGAATTGCTAACATAAACACAAACACACATGGATCTAGTACACTTGAACTCTGCACATCATTTGTGTTAGAAATTGAGGGCTCCGCTGTACCACAAGATACTGTACAATTTGAATGACAATGATCTTAGGAGTGATTAAAGTACAGAGTGAAAGTCTGAGAAATCAATCATGATAATTATTTTACAGAGACCTTCAAAAAACAATCTTTTTATTTTTTAGCTCACCTGCCCGAAGGGCAAGTGAGCTTATGCCGTGGTGCGGCGTCCGTTGTCCGTCCGGCGTCAACTTTTTCATTCAAACAACTTCTTCTCAATAACCAAAAGGCCCAGGGACTTGATATTGGGCATGTACCATGCTGGGGTGAAGGGCTACAAAGTTTGTTCAAATAAATGACCTTGACCTTCATTCAAGGTCACATGGGTCAAATAGGCTATAATCTTCAAACGACTTCTTCTCAATAACCAAGAGGCCCAGGGACTTGATATTGGGCCTGTAGGATGCTGGGGTGAAGGGCTACCAAGTTTGTTCAAATGAATGACCTTGACCTTCATTCAAGGTCACAGGAGTCAAAAAGGCTAAAATCTTTAAACAACTTTTTCTCAATAACAAAGAGACCAAGGGAGTTGATATTAGGTCTGTAGTATGCTGGGGTGAAGGGCTACCAAGTTTGTTCAAATGAATGTCCTTGACTTTCATTCAAGGTCACAGGAGTCAAAAGGCTAAAATCTTTAAACGACTTCTTTTCAATAACCAAGAGTCCCAGAGACCTAATGTTTGACCTGTGGCATGCTTTGGTGCAGGGCTCCCAAGTTTGTTCAAATGAATGACCTTGACCTTCATTCAAGGTCACATAGTTAAAGAATGCTAAAATCCTTAAACGACTTCTCAATAATAATGAGACCCAGGGCGGTGATATTGGGTCTGTAGTATGCTGGGGTGAAGGGCTACCAAGTTTGTTCAAATGAATAACGTTGACCTTCATTCAAGGTCACAGGGGTCAAAAAGGCTAAAATCTTTAAACGACTTCTTCTTAATAAAGAACAGTCCCAGAGACCTAATATTTGGACTGTAGCATGCTGGGGTGAAGGGCTACCAAGTTTTTTTCAAATGAATGACCCTGACTCACATTCAAGGTAACGTCGATCAAGTATGCTTAAATCTTTAAATGACTTTTAGTGAAAAGCCAAAGTGCAGAGAGACATTATATTGGTCATGTAGCATGCTTTCAAATAACTGCTGGATCCATGTATGAAAAGATCACTGCATTGCAGGTGAGCGATTTGGGCCCATTGGGCCCTTGTATACCACTTCCCTAAAGGATTTGTTATATAATTTTTATACCACTTCCCTAAAGGATTTGTTAGACAATTTATATACCACTTCCCTAAAGGATTTGTTAGATGAATCATGGTTTAATATACCACTTCTCTAAAGAGTTTGTTAGATGGTTTAATATACCACTTCTCTAAAGGGTTTGTTAGATAATTTATATACCACTTCCCTAAAGGATTTGTTAGATAATTTATATACCACTTCCCTAAAGGATTTGTTAGATGGTTTTATATACCACTTCCCTAAAGGATTTGTTAGATAATTTATATACCACTTCCCTAAAGGATTTATTAGATAATTTATATACCACTTCTCTAAAGGATTTGTTAGATAATTTATATACCACTTCCCTAAAGGATTTGTTAGATGTTTTTATATACCACTTCCCTAAAGGATTTGTTAGGTAATTTACATACCACTTCCCTAAAGGATTTGTTATATAATTTATATACCACTTCTCTAAAGGATTTGTTAGATAATTTATATACCACTTCCCTAAAGGATTTGTTAGATGTTTTTATATACCACTTCCCTAAAGGATTTGTTAGGTAATTTGCATACCACTTCCCTAAAGGATTTGTTATATAATTTATATACCACTTCCCTGAAGGATTTGTTAGATAATTTATATACCACTTCCCTAAAGGATTTGTTAGATAATTTATATACCACTTCTCTAAAGGATTTGTTAGATGGTTTTAAATACCACTTCCCTAAAGGATTTGTTAGATAATTTATATACCACTTCCCTAAAGGATTTGTTAGATGGTTTTACATACCACTTCCCTAAAGGATTTATTAGATAATTTATATACCACTTCTCTAAAGGATTTGTTAGATAATTTATATACCACTTCCCTAAAGGATTTGTTAGATAATTTATATACCACTTCTCTAAAGGATTTGTTAGATAATTTATATACCACTTCTCTAAAGGATTTGTAAGATAATTTATATACCACTTCCCTAAAGGATTTGTTAGATAATTTATATACCACTTCCTTAAAGGATTTGTTAGATAATTTATATACCACTTCCCTAAAGGATTTGTTAGATAATTTACATACCACTTCCCTAAAGGATTTGTTAGATAATTTATATACCACTTCTCTAAAAGATTTGTTAGATAATTTATATACCACTTCCCTAAAGGATTTGTTAGATGTTTTTATATACCACTTCCCTAAAGGATTTGTTAGGTAATTTACATACCACTTCCCTAAAGGATTTGTTATATAATTATATACCACTTCCCTGAAGGATTTGTTAGATAATTTATATACCACTTCCCTAAAGGATTTGTTAGATAATTTATATACCACTTCCCTAAAGGATTTGTTAGATGGTTTAATATACCACTTCTCTAAAGAGTTTGTTAGATGGTTTAATATACCACTTCTCTAAAGGGTTTGTTAGATAATTTATATACCACTTCCCTAAAGGATTTGTTAGATAATTTATATACCACTTCCCTAAAGGATTTGTTAGATGGTTTTATATACCACTTCCCTAAAGGATTTGTTCAATAATTTATATACCACTTCCCTGAAGGATTTATTAGATAATTTATATACCACTTCTCTAAAGGATTTGTTAGATAATTTATATACCACTTCCCTAAAGGATTTGTTAGATGTTTTTATATACCACTTCCCTAAAGGATTTGTTAGGTAATTTGCATACCACTTCCCTAAAGGATTTGTTATATAATTTATATACCACTTCCCTGAAGGATTTGTTAGATAATTTATATACCACTTCCCTAAAGGATTTGTTAGATAATTTACATACCACTTCCCTAAAGGATTTGTTAGATAATTTATATACCACTTCTCTAAAAGATTTGTTAGATAATTTATATACCACTTCCCTAAAGGATTTGTTAGATGTTTTTATATACCACTTCCCTAAAGGATTTGTTAGGTAATTTACATACCACTTCCCTAAAGGATTTGTTATATAATTTATATACCACTTCCCTGAAGGATTTGTTAGATAATTTATATACCACTTCCCTAAAGGATTTGTTAGATAATTTATTTACCACTTCTCTAAAGGATTTGTTAGATGGTTTTAAATACCACTTCCCTAAAGGATTTGTTAGATAATTTATATACCACTTCCCTAAAGGATTTGTTAGATGGTTTTATATACCACTTCCCTAAAGGATTTATTAGATAATTTATATACCACTTCTCTAAAGGATTTGTTAGATAATTTATATACCACTTCCCTAAAGGATTTGTTAGATAATTTATATACCACTTCTCTAAAGGATTTGTAAGATAATTTATATACCACTTCCCTAAAGGATTTGTTAGATAATTTATATACCACTTCCTTAAAGGATTTGTTAGATAATTTATATACCACTTCCCTAAAGGATTTGTTAGATAATTTACATACCACTTCCCTAAAGGATTTGTTAGATAATTTATATACCACTTCTCTAAAAGATTTGTTAGATAATTTATATACCACTTCCCTAAAGGATTTGTTAGATGTTTTTATATACCACTTCCCTAAAGGATTTGTTAGGTAATTTACATACCACTTCCCTAAAGGATTTGTTATATAATTTATATACCACTTCCCTGAAGGATTTGTTAGATAATTTATATACCACTTCCCTAAAGGATTTGTTAGATAATTTATATACCACTTCTCTAAAGGATTTGTTAGATGATTTTAAATACCACTTCCCTAAAGGATTTGTTAGATAATTTATATACCACTTCCCTAAAGGATTTGTTAGATGGTTTTATATACCACTTCCCTAAAGGATTTATTAGATAATTTATATACCACTTCTCTAAAGGATTTGTTAGATAATTTATATACCACTTCCCTAAAGGATTTGTTAGATAATTTATATACCACTTCTCTAAAGGATTTGTTAGATAATTTATATACCACTTCTCTAAAGGATTTGTAAGATAATTTATATACCACTTCCCTAAAGGATTTGTTAGATAATTTATATACCACTTCCTTAAAGGATTTGTTAGATAATTTATATACCGCTTCTCTAAAGGATTTGTTAGATAATTTACATACCACTTCCCTAAAGGATTTGTTAGATAATTTATATACCACTTCTCTAAAGGATTTGTTAGATAATTTATATACCACTTCCCCTAAAGGATTTGTTAGATAATTTATATACCACTTCCCTAAAGGATTTGTTAGATGGTTTTAAATACCACTTCTCTAAAGGATTTGTTAGATAATTTATATACCACTTCCCTAAAGGATTTGTTAGATAATTTATATACCACTTCCCTAAAGAATTTGTTAGATAATTTATATACCACTTTCCTAAAGGATTTGTTAGATGGTTTTATATACCACTTCTCTAAAGGATTTGTTAGATAATTTATATACCACTTTCCTAAAGGATTTGTTAGATGGTTTTATATACCACTTCTCTAAAGGATTTGTTAGATAATTTATATACCACTTATCTAAAGGATTTGTTAGATGATTTTATATACCATTTCCCTAAAGGATTTGTTAGATAATTTATATACCACTTCCCTAAAGGATTTGTTAGATAATTTATATACCACTTCCCTAAAGGATTTGTTAGATAATTTATATACCACTTCCCTAAAGGATTTGTTAGATAATTTATATACCACTTCCCTAAAGGATCATGGCATATCAAATTATTGAACATGTTTAAAAAATTCCATATTACATAGCCTCTTATGGTAGATCATCTATCAAGCTAATCATCTATCATCATCATTATAGAGGAGAGAGCTGGCTGTTATACAGCACTGTACACTGCTACATGCTATGACACCAGGTCTGCTGTGATAGTTCTCGCCTGTTAACTGCTGGAATGATAGCAGCTCAATTGTTTCCTCCTCCAGGTCTGTAATACAACTGTTCTCTGGGATTACAGCTGATCCTGTGTGGTGTTGTTATGGGTGGCTTGGGTGGAAGTATAGTACAATATCATGGTGGCATTGTAACAGCATCCTATTTTGGCATTCAGTGTGGCAACAGTGTATAGTGTTAGTGGCAGTATCAGCTGTGGCATTGTGTAAGTGATATTTCAGGAAAATTTAGATTGTATAATTGTAAAGCAACGGCTTCTACTCTGGCGGTGTTGTGTAAACTGTATTTTCTGGGATTCTACCATTGGCTCTGTCTAAACAGGTAAATACATCATTTATAATTTACAGGTAAATGATATCACAGGTAGGTGAGAGAAATGTATAAATTGTATTATATGCATGTTCTAGATATCTATACATTTTATTTTTTATGTTGAAAAAAATACTACATTTCCTTTTCTAAGCATTTTTTGATAAACATGTAGGTACCAGCAATGTGACTACATCTATCTGACAGAATGGAGGATACTTAATAGAAATAGTGTAAGCTAAATCTTGTGCTGAAGCTGAGGTCTACAGTCTGACTATAATGCAACACTAATACAGACACATAAAGGGTCCTGTGTTAGGTTTCATGAGTAGAGCAAGCTCAACCATATTACCTTGAAAAATCTATCAGGAGTGAATGTTATAGTTAGTCGACTGGAACTGCTTTGTCTATTTATTTGTTTTATGCATGACTATCAGACAAGGTTACTAAAGCCTGGTATGCCTAATTAGCATCATGTAGTATAAGTCACATACGTACTATACTAGAACAGTACCCTACTCCCCACATATAGTACCCTACTCCCCACAGATGGTACCCTACTCCCCACATATAGTACTCTACTCCCCACAGATGGTACCCTACTCCCAACAGATGGTACCCTACTCCCCACAGATGGTACCCTACTACCCACAGCTAGTACCCTACTCCCCACAGATGGTACCCTACTCCCCACATATAGTACCCTACTCCCCACAGATAGTACCCTACTCCCCACAGATGGTACCCTACTCCCCAGTGATGGTACCCTACTCCCCAATGATAGTACCCTACTCCCCACAGATGGTACCCTACTCCCCACAGATGGTACCCTACTCCCAACAGCTAGTACCCTACTCCCCAGTGATAGTACCCTACTCCCCAGTGATAGTACCCTACTCCCCACAGATGGTACCCTACTCCCCACATATAGTACCCTACTCCCCACAGATAGTACCCTACTCCCCACAGATGGTACCCTACTCCCCACAGATGGTACCCTACTCCCCACAGATAGTACCCTACTCCCCACAGATGGTACCCTACTCCCAACAGATGGTACCCTACTCCCCACAGATGGTACCCTACTCCCCAGTGATGGTACCCTACTCCCCACAGATGGTACCCTACTCCCCACAGATGGTACCCTACTCCCCACAGATAGTACCCTACTCCCCACAGATGGTACCCTACTCCCCAGTGATGGTACCCTACTCCCCAGTGATAGTACCCTACTCCCCACAGATAGTACCCTACTCCCCACAGATAGTACCCTACTCCCCACAGATGGTACCCTACTCCCCACAGATGGTACCATACTCCCCACATATGGTACCCTACTCCCCAGTGATGGTACCCTACTCCCCACAGATGGTACCCTACTCCCCACAGCTAGTTCCCGACTCCCCACAGATGGTATCCTACTCCCCACATATAGTACCCTACTCCCCACAGATGGTACCCTACTCCCCACAGATGGTACCCTACTCCCCACAGATGGTACCCTACTCCCAACAGCTAGTACCCTACTCCCCACATATGGTACCCTACTCCCAACAGATGGTACCCTACTCCCCACAGATGGTACCCTACTCCCAACAGCTAGTACCCTACTCCCCAGTGATAGTACCCTACTCCCCACATATAGTACCCTACTCCCCAGTGATGGTACCCTACTCCCCACAGATGGTACCCTACTCCCCAGTGATGGTACCCTACTCCCCACAGATGGTACCCTACTCCCCAGTGATGGTACCCTACTCCCCACAGATGGTACCCTACTCCCAACAGATGGTACCTTACTCCCCACAGATGGTACCCTACTCCCCAGTGATGGTACCCTACTACCCACAGCTAGTACCCTACTCCCCACAGATGGTACCCTACTCCCCACATATGGTACCCTACTCCCTACAGATGGTACCCTACTCCCCACAGATGGTACCCTACTCCCCACAGATGGTATCCTACTCCCCACAGATGCTACCCTACTCCCAACAGATGGTACCCTACTCCCCACAGATGGTACCCTACTCCCCAGTGATGGTACCCTACTACCCACAGCTAGTACCCTACTCCCCACAGATGGTACCCTACTCCCCACATATGGTACCCTACTCCCTACAGATGGTACCCTACTCCCCACAGATGGTACCCTACTCCCCACAGATGGTATCCTACTCCCCACAGATGCTACCCTACTCCCAACAGATGGTACCCTACTCCCCACATATGGTACCCTACTCCCCACAGCTAGTACCCTACTCCCCACATATGGTATCCTACTCCCCACAGATGGTACCATACTCCCCACAGATGGTACCCTTTTCCCCACAGATGGTACCCTACTCCCCACATATGGTACCCTACTCCCAACAGATGGTACCCTACTACCCACAGCTAGTACCCTACTCCCCACAGCTAGTACCCTACTCCCCACAGATGGTACCCTACTCCCCACAGATGGTACCGTACTCCCCACATATGGTACCCTACTCCCCACAGATGGTACCCTACTACCCACAGCTAGTACCCTACTCCCAACAGATGGTACCCTACTCCCCAGTGATGGTACCCTACTCCCCACAGATGGTACCCTACTCCCCACAGATAGTACCCTACTTCCCACATATGGTACCCTACTCCCCACATATGGTACCCTACTCCCCACTGGTAGAGGGTGGAACCATTACGCATGAAGTGTGTTGTATATACAGCCAGTGTGTGGAGCTCTGGTAGAGGGTGGAACCATTACACATGGAGTGTGTTGTATATACAGCCAGTTTTTGGAGCTCTAGAGGGTGGAACCATTACACATGGAGTGTGTTGTATATACAGCCAGTGTGTGGAGCTGTAGTGGAGGATGGAACCATTACACATGGAGTGTGTTGTATATACAGCCAGTGTGTGGAGCTCTAGTAGAGGGTGGAACCATTACACATGAAGTGTGTTGTATATACAGCCAGTGTGTGGAGCTCTGGTAGAGGGTGGAACCATTACACATGAAGTGTGTTGTATTTATACAGCCAGTGTGTGGAGCTCTAGTAGAGGGTGGAACCATTACACATGGAGTGTGTTGTATATACAGCCAGTGTGTGGAGCTCTAGAGGGTGGAACCATTACACATGTAGTGTGTTGTATATACAGCCAGTGTGTGGAGCTGTAGTGGAGGATGGAACCATTACACATGGAGTGTGTTGTATATACAGCCAGTGTGTGGAGCTCTAGTAGAGGATGGAACCATTACACATGAAGTGTGTTGTATATACAGCCAGTGTGTGGAGCTCTGGTAGAGGGTGGAACCATTACACATGGAGTGTGTTGTATATACAGCCAGTGTGTGGAGCTCTAGAGGGTGGAACCATTACACATGAAGTGTGTTGTATATACAGCCAGTGTGTGGAGCTCTAGTAGAGGGTGGAACCATTACACATGAAGTGTGTTGTATATACAGCCAGTGTGTGGAGCTCTAGTAGAGGGTGGAACCATTACACATGGAGTGTGTTGTATATACAGCCAGTGTGTGGAGCTCTGGTAGAGGGTGGAACCATTACACATGGATTGTGTTGTATATACAGCCAGTGTGTGGAGCTCTAGAGGGTGGAACCATTACACATGGAGTGGGTTGTAAATACAGCCAGTGTGTGGAGCTCTAGAGGGTGGAACCATTACACATGGAGTGTGTTGTATATACAGCCAGTGTGTGGAGCTCTAGAGGGTGGAACCATTACACATGGAGTGTGTTGTAAATACAGCCAGTGTGTGGAGCTGTAGTGGAGGATGGAGCCATTACACATGGAGTGTGTTGTATATACAGCCAGTGTGTGGAGCTCTAGAGGGTGGAACCATTACACATGAAGTGTGTTGTATATACAGCCAGTGTGTGGAGCTCTAGAGGGTGGAACCATTACACATGGAGTGTGTTGTATATACAGCCAGTGTGTGGAGCTGTAGTAGAGGGTGGAACCATTACACATGAAGTGTGTTGTATTTATACAGCCAGTGTGTGGAGCTCTAGTAGAGGGTGGAACCATTACACATGAAGTGTGTTGTATATACAGCCAGTGTGTGGAGCTCTAGTAGAGGGTGGAACCATTACACATGAAGTGTGTTGTATTTATACAGCCAGTGTGTGGAGCTGTAGTAGAGGGTGGAACCATTACACATGGAGTGTGTTGTATATACAGCCAGTGTGTGGAGCTGTAGTAGAGGGTGGAACCATTACACATGGAGTGTGTTGTATATACAGCCAGTGTGTGGAGCTCTAGTAGAGGGTGGAACCATTACACATGGAGTGTGTTGTATATACAGCCAGTGTGTGGAGCTCTGGTAGAGGGTGGAACCATTACACATGAAGTGTGTTGTATATACAGCCAGTGTGTGGAGCTCTAGAGGGTGGAACCATTACACATGAAGTGTGTTGTATTTATACAGCCAGTGTGCTGTAGTAGAGGGTGGAACCATTACACATGGAGTGTGTTGTATATACAGCCAGTGTGTGGAGCTCTAGTAGAGGGTGGAACCATTACACATGGAGTGTGTTGTATATACAGCCAGTGTGTGGAGCTCTAGTAGAGGGTGGAACCATTACACATGAAGTGTGTTGTATATACAGCCAATGTGTGGAGCTCTAGAGGGTGGAACCATTACACATGAAGTGTGTTGTATTTATACAGCCAGTGTGTGGAGCTGTAGTGGAGGATGGAACCATTACACATGAAGTGTGTTGTATATACAGCTAGTGTGTGGAGCTCTGGTAGAGGGTGGAACCATTACACATGAAGTGTGTTGTATATACAGCCAGTGTGTGGAGCTCTGGTAGAGGGTGGAACCATTACACATGATCCCCCCCCAAAACAAAAGAAGAAAACAATATATGTTACTGCAGTTTTTATACTGTCTTGGCATCTGACCAAAAATTTTAATTATCACTGCAGAAAGAACTCTTAACAATTGCCTGTGGAGTCAGAGCAAGTGTAGACATAAACGATTCACTGTCATTTTCCAGCCCGCTTTAACATTACACAGTTGGATATTCTTACACTGGAAAAAAACAGAACAACAATTTATGTAAATAACATTGTGAGATTATGATATGCAGGCAGAGTGACATTGATATGTTTAAAAGGTTTTCACACCATGAGTAGAGTTGAGAGTAGCATGGAAAGTGTCACAAACATATCACTATTATACCTCTACCCAGATAATATACATCCTGGCAGTGCGTTAAGGCTTCACATGCCCTGTTGGTCTGCACATCTTTCTGTTTTTGCATACCAACTTATAAAGGTATCATTCAGATTCCTTTAATTTAGACAAGGCCAACTACATGTATGTTTTTTCCTATGATACACGACATAAGTTAGTATTCAGCCAATTCTGTTACAAATTCCTAAAAATGGTGAATTTACATACTGTTTTTGAATTAATTAAAATATGGGATTGAATGGTGTTAAACAAAATTTGTAAGGTAAAAGGTCACTGTATGTTCCTAAAAAAACCCAGGAAAATCCCAGTGGTACATGGAGTAAATAGGGCCAAAAAGATTACTGTTTCCAAATATATAATTAAATCAATAATTGAAATCCCTAAAATATGTCTGCCTGTGCAGGTATGAAGATAGGTCAGGTCCGGATCAAACTCAGAACACAGAAACCCCTAATAACAATGTCATATGGTAGGGTATAGGACAACTAAAAGATCATATGGTGACAACTCAATGCATTTATTTTTATATATTTGATTCACAATTAATACTACAGAAAGTGTCTATAAATAACAATTTTGTTTCATCCTGTTTTCAACTAAGTATTTGCTACTCTATGATTTTGATGGTAGTTAGTGTTATTTGATTCTAGCTGGTTTTCAGTCCACTGTCTGTGGGACGTATGATATTTGAATCTCAGAAATATTTTTAATACCTATATGTAAAGCTGGACACATGAGGGATCCTACCTCAATCGCTGGTGTTCTATTCTACAGGGAAAGCTAATTTAAGTCTTGTTAACATAGCAACCTGAAATTAAGTCAAGTTTTTTCTTTATTTTTAGCCCACCATCATCAGATGGTGGGCTATTCAAATCGCCCTGCGTCCGTGGTCCGTGGTCCGTCCGTCCCTCCGTCCGTCCCTCCGTCCGTCCGTCCCTCCATCCGTCCGTCCCTCCGTCCGTAAACAATTCTTGTTATCGCTATTTCTCAGAAAGTACTGAAGGGATCTTTCTCAAATTTCATATGTAGGTTCCCCTTGGTGCCTAGTTATGCATATTGCGTTTTGAGACCAATCGGAAAACAACATGGCCGACAGGCAGCCATCTTGGATTTTGACAATTGAAGTTTGTTATCGCTATTTCTGAGAAAGTGCTGAAGGGATCTTTCTCAAATTTCATATGAAGGTTCCCCTTGGTGCCTAGTTATGCACATTGCGTTTTGAGACCAATCGGAAAACAACATGGCCGACAGGCAGCCATCTTGGATTTTGACAATTGAAGTTTGTTATCACTATTTCTGAGAAAGTACTGAAGGGATCTTTCTCAAATTTCATATGAAGGTCCCCTTGGTGCTTAGTTATGCATATTGCGTTTTGAGACCAATCCGAAAACAACATGGCCGACAAGCAGCCATCTTGGATTTTGACAATTGAAGTTTGTTATCGCTATTTCTGAGAAAGTACTGAAGGGATCTTTCTCAAATTTCATATGTAGGTTCCCCTTGGTGCCTAGTTATGCATATTGCGATTTGAGACCAATCGGAAAACAACATGGCCGACAGGCAGCCATCTTGGATTTTGACAATTGAAGATTGTTATCGCTATTTCTGAGAAAGTACTGAAGGGATCTTTCTCAAATTTCATATGAAGGTTCCCCTTGGTGCCTAGTTATGCATATTGCGTTTTGAGACCAATCCGAAAACAACATGGCCAACAGGCAGCCATCTTGGATTTTGACAATTGAAGTTTGTTATCGCTATTTCTGAGAAAGTGCTGAAGGGATCTTTCTCAAATTTCATATGTAGGTTCCCCTTGGTGCCTAGTTATGCATATTTCGTTTTGAGACCAATCCGAAAACAACATGGCCGACAGGCAGCCATCTTGGATTTTGACAATTGAAGTTTGTTATCACTATTTCTGAGAAAGTACTTCAGGGATCTTTCTCAAATTTCATATGTAGGTTCCCCTTGGTGCCTTGTTATGCATATTGCGATTTGAGACCAATCGGAAAACAACATGGCCGACAGGCAGCCATCTTGGATTTTGACAATTGAAGTTTGTTATCGCTATTTCTGAGAAAGTGCTGAAGGGATCTTTCTCAAATTTCATATGAAGGTTCCCCTTGGTGCCTAGTTATGCATATTGCGTTTTGAGACCAATCCGAAAACAACATGGCCGACAGGCAGCCATCTTGGATTTTGACAATTGAAGTTTGTTATCACTATTTCTGAGAAAGTATATAGGGGATCTTTCTGAAATTTCATATGTAATTTTCCCTTGGTGCCTAGTTATGCATATTGGTGTTGAGACCAATCAGATAACAACATGGCCGACAGGCAGCCATCTTGGATTTTGACAATTGAAGTTTGTTATCGCTATTTCTGAGAATGTACTGAATGGATCTTACTGAAATTTCATATGTAATTTTCCCTTGGTGCCTAGTTATGCATATTGCGTTTTGAGATCAATCAGAAAACAACATGGCCGACAGGCAGCCATCTTGGATTTTTAGCCCACCATCATCAGATGGTGGGCTATTCAAATCGCCCTGCGTCCGTGGTCCGTCCGTCCGTCCGTCCCTCCGTCCGTCCGTCCCTCCGTCCGTCCGTCCCTCCGTCCGTCCGTCCGTCCCTCCGTCCGTCCGTCCCTCCATCCGTCCGTCCCTCCGTCCGTAAACAATTCTTGTTATCGCTATTTCTCAGAAAGTACTGAAGGGATCTTTCTCAAATTTCATATGTAGGTTCCCCTTGGTGCCTAGTTATGCATATTGCGTTTTGAGACCAATCGGAAAACAACATGGCCGACAGGCAGCCATCTTGGATTTTGACAATTGAAGTTTGTTATCGCTATTTCTGAGAAAGTGCTGAAGGGATCTTTCTCAAATTTCATATGAAGGTTCCCCTTGGTGCCTAGTTATGCACATTGCGTTTTGAGACCAATCGGAAAACAACATGGCCGACAGGCAGCCATCTTGGATTTTGACAATTGAAGTTTGTTATCACTATTTCTGAGAAAGTACTGAAGGGATCTTTCTCAAATTTCATATGAAGGTTCCCCTTGGTGCTTAGTTATGCATATTGCGTTTTGAGACCAATCCGAAAACAACATGGCCGACAGGCAGCCATCTTGGATTTTGACAATTGAAGTTTGTTATCGCTATTTCTGAGAAAGTACTGAAGGGATCTTTCTCAAATTTCATATGTAGGTTCCCCTTGGTGCCTAGTTATGCATATTGCGATTTGAGACCAATCGGAAAACAACATGGCCGACAGGCAGCCATCTTGGATTTTGACAATAGAAGATTGTTATCGCTATTTCTGAGAAAGTACTGAAGGGATCTTTCTCAAATTTCATATGAAGGTTCCCCTTGGTGCCTAGTTATGCATATTGCGTTTTGAGACCAATCGGAAAACAACATGGCCAACAGGCAGCCATCTTGGATTTTGACAATTGAAGTTTGTTATCGCTATTTCTGAGAAAGTGCTGAAGGGATCTTTCTCAAATTTCATATGTAGGTTCCCCTTGGTGCCTAGTTATGCATATTTCGTTTTGAGACTAATCCGGTGCCTAATCCGAAAACAACATGGCCGACAGGCAGCCATCTTGGATTTTGACAATTGAAGTTTGTTATCACTATTTCTGAGAAAGTACTTCAGGGATCTTTCTCAAATTTCATAAGTAGGTTCCCCTTGGTCCCTTGTATTGCATTTTTGGACCAGTCTGTCCTGAAAACAACCTGGCAAACAAACAACCATTATCGTTAAATCTCAAATTTCTTATATAGCAAGGATTCCCTTGTTTGAAAAGTACTGGAGGGATGTCTCAATTTGCACAGATTAGTAAAATGAAGGGAAAAGTAGAGAAAAGATCAATCTGACATGGAACCTATGAAGATCATTCAATGGTGGGCGCCAAGATCCCTCTGGGATCTCTTGTTTTCTATGAATTGAATAATTAAAAACATGATTATTTTCAAATTCAATTATGACAAATGATTTGAAATACCAGGAGGGGCCGAGTGGTTAAGGTGTCCCAACACTTTTACGCTAGCCCTCCACCTCTGGGTTGCGAGTTCGAAACCTACGTGGGGCAGTTGCCAGGTACTGACCGTAGGCCGGTGGTTTTTCTCCGGGTACTCCGGCTTCCCTCCACCTCCAAAACCTGGCACTTCCTTAAATGACCCTGGCTGTTAATAGGATGTTAAAAAAAAAAAAAAATACCAGGAAATGTCAGTTTTTAGCACACCTGCCCGAAGGGCAAGTGAGCTTATGCCGTGGTGCGGCGTCCGTCGTCCGTCCGGCTGTCCGTCCGGCGTCAACTTTTCATTTAAACAACTTCTTCTCAATAACCAAGAGGCCCAGGGACTTGATATTGGGCCTGTAGCAAGCTGGGATGAAGGGCTACCAAGTTTGTTCAAATAAATGACCTTGACCTTCATTCAAGGTCACATGGGTCAAATAGGCTATAATCTTCAAACAACTTCTCCTTAATAACCAAGAAGTCCAGGGACTTGATATTGGGCCTGTAGCATGCTGGGGTGAAGGGCTATGAAGTTTGTTCAAATAAATGACCTTGACCTTCATTCAAGTTCACAGGGGTGAAATCGGCTTAAACAATAATTTTGCGATAGCCAAGAGTCTCTGAAACCTGATATTAGGCAAATATTATGCTGGAATGGACTAGAAAATTTATTGATATGAAAAACCAAGCATACACTGATATTTGAATAAAGAAGTAATCAGCATAGTATGTGTAGAAATGACATCAATCAACTTGAAAGTTGGTGTAGAGCCAGGTGATTGGGCCTCTTGTCTTTAACACAAGGATGATATTATTACTCAGTATTCGTCTTTGGCCTCACCAAGTTGAAAACATGAACAATCATGCGACGTTTCCTATAGAAATCAGTTTAACTGACATGAAGTAGGGGGGATACAATTCCTATGGCTATAGAAATCAGTTTAACTGACATAAAGTAGGGGGGATACAATTCCTATGGCTATAGAAATCAGTTTAACTGACATAAAGTAGGGGGGATACAATTCCTATGGCTATAGAAATCAGTTTAACTGACATAAAGAAGGGGGGGATACAAATCCTAATAAAATATTGATTAGGTTGAATATTAACTGTATGTATTCAGACACACTTATTCATTCACATACATGTTTATAAAATCTTTGTTCTAACTGATGATTGTTTGATTGAAAACAATAAATTATTCCAGTTGAAGAAGACAGAAATGAGCTGTAGGCAATTCTTCAGACCATGAACATTTTTAACAGTTTTGGAGAGAACATATATTTGTGTCATTTGAAAATGTCCTAAATACATAATAACAAGTCAATTCTTTAATTTACTAGAAATGAAACTCAATATTTAAAGTAATGATCACTTTAGTGATTTAAAATCACACATCTTTATACAGCACATAGATCATGATTCATTTCCTCTTTTCAGTGGGACCCTGAAGAAAATCTGTGATTTGGTTGATGAATTCAAAGTTCATGTTGGTTGTTTCGAGTTCTTTTTAAGAATGACTTAATGATATATTCTTTTACCCCACTCCAACATCTACATAGGTGAACAGGTGATAGGTAATAATGATTAAAACAACACTCTTTCAACTATGACAGATATTCCTTGGGGCCATCTAACAGGTTTACCTTTCCCAAGGTGACACAGGGCAGACTTTATATTCAGTAAGTTTCAATTATTACTGCTTCAGTGACTATATCAGGGTTGATCAACAATTCAAATGATTTTTAACAGTTTTGAAATAATTCATCAATTTTTAGCTCACCTGCCCGAAGGGCAAGTGAGCTTATGCCATGGTGCGGCGTCCGTCGTCCGTCCGTCCGTCCGGCCGTCCGGCGTCAACTTTTTCATTTAAACAACTTCTTCTCAATAACCAAGAGGCCCAGGGACTTAATATTGGGCCTGTAGCATGCTGGGGTGAAGGGCTACAAAGTTTGTTCAAATAAATGACCTTGACCTTCATTCAAGGTCACATGGATCAAATAGGCTATAATCTTCAAACAACTTCTTCTCAATAACCAAGAGGCCCAGGGACTTGATATTTGGCCTGTAGCATGCTGGGGTGAAGGGCTACAAAGTTTGTTCAAATAAATGACCTTGACCTTCATTCAAGGTCACATGGGTCAAATAGGCTATAATCTTCAAACGACTTCTTCTCAATAACCACGAGGCTCAGGGACTTGATATTGAGCATGTAGCATGCTGGAGTGAAGGGCTGCAAAGTTTGTTCAAATAAATGACCTTGACCTTCATTCAAGGTCACATGGATCAAATAGGCTATAATCTTCAAACAACTTCTTCTCAATAACCAAGAGGCCCAGGGACTTGATATTTGGCCTGTAGCATGCTGGGGTGAAGGGCTACAAAGTTTGTTCAAATAAATGACCTTGACCTTCATTCAAGGTCACATGGGTCAAATAGGCTATAATCTTCAAACGACTTCTTCTCAATAACCACGAGGCTCAGGGACTTGATATTGAGCATGTAGCATGCTGGAGTGAAGGGCTGCAAAGTTTGTTCAAATAAATGACCTTGACCTTCATTCAAGGTCACATGGATCAAATAGGCTATAATCTTCAAACAACTTCTTCTCAATAACCAAGAGGCCCAGGGACTTGATATTGGGCCTGTAGCATGCTGGGGTGAAGGGCTACAAAGTTTGTTCTAATAAATGACCTTGACCTTCATTCAAGGTCACATGGGTCAAATAGGCTATAATCTTCAAACGACTTCTTCTCAATAACCATGAGGCCCAGGGACTTGATATTGGGCCTGTTGTTTGCTGTTGTGAAGGGCTACAAAGTTTGTTCAAATAAATGACCTTCACCTTCATTGAAGGTTACATGGGTCAAATAGGCTATAATCTTCAAACGACTTCTTCTCAATAACCATGAGGCCCAGGGACTTGATATTGGGCCTGTAGCTTGCTGGGGTGAAGGGCTACAAAGTTTGTTCAAATAAATGACCTTCACCTTCATTGAAGGTCACATGGGTCAAATAGGCTATAATCTTCAAACGACTTCTTCTCAATAACCAAGAGGCCCAGGGACTTGATATTGGGCCTGTAGCTTGCTGGGTTGAAGGGCTACAAAGTTTTCAAATAAATGACCTTGACCTTCATTCAAGGTCACATGGGTCAAATAGGCTATAGTCTTCAAACGACTTCTTCTCAATAACCACGAGGCCCAGGGACTTGATATTGGGCCTGTAGCATGCTGGGGTGAAGGGCTACAAAGTTTGTTCAAATAAATGACCTTGACCTGCATTCAAGGTCACATGGGTCAAATAGGCTATAATCTTCAAACGACTTCTTCTCAATAACCAAGAGGCCCAGGGACTTGATATTGGGCCTGTAGCATGCTGGGGTGAAGGGCTACCAATTTTGTTCAAATAAATGACCTTGACCTACATTCAAGGTCACGGGTGAAATTTTCGATAGCCAAGAGCCTCCAAGACCTGATATTAGGCCAATAGAATGCTGGAATGAAGGACTAGAAAATGTTTAATATGAATAAAACTAGCTTACAATGCTATTTGAATAAAGAGGTAATCAACATAGCATCTTTAGAAATGACCTCATCAACTTCAAAGTTGCTGTAGAGCCAGGTGAGCGATACAGGCCCATTGGGCCTCTTGTATTGAATAGTTAAAGAGAAAAAAAATTATGAAATTATATGATAATACTTTATTTTTCAACCTTTTAAAGCAGTTAAACGGTAAAAAAAATATTTTCAAAATTCTTACATTGTTACCTTATGATAAATTTTAGGGGGGGATACTTATCTTATGGGGGGGATACTTATCCTATGGCCATTTATTGTATCCGGATACTTATCCTATGGCCAAATATTGTACCCGGATACTAATCCTATGGCCTGTTTTAGTATCCGGGTACTTATCCTATGGGGGATACAAATCCCACATGACACCGGATGACATTTTTAGTGCTATGCACACTGCTCAATCTTATATTACTCTAAAGACTGATGCATGTTTTCAGCAACAGTCCATTTAAAAGTATCATTCTGTAATTAAAGGGGAACGTTAATTTACCTGTTTGTTAACTTGTTTGTTTTAACAGTATTAGTCTTAGAAATTCGCTAGTTACAGTAGGATTAACACATATAACGAATAATTTATCAACTTTTATTCCCGTTCGTTTTATTTATACAACAAACTACTTGTATAACAAATTCAATTTCAAGGTTCCTTGGAGTTCATTATAAACGAGTTTTACTGTAAATAGTTTCTTCAAATGAAATGAAGGCAGCAATTGGTTTGTTTCATAATGAATACTGTACATACAGAAATGAAAATTGTACCATCTGATCTTGTATGTGTTATTGATTTGTTAGAAACCAACTTAAGGTCAAACCTGTCTATTTTGGAGGGAGATGAGGGGCCGTGATAGATCAGCCAATGCCATGTATTTCAGGTGGTACGTGGTTTAAGTTGACAACGCTACCTAGTTGTGTCACTTTGTGTTTCTAGGGGAAAAATAGAAATATTTGGGCTGTCATGGTTGTGTCCATGGGCAAAACATTTTACCTTTATTGCTCTGGATGGGTGTGATAAAATACAACCCAGCAGAAACGAATATACAGTAAAAACTCCTTATTTTGCCACCTGTTATACCGCCAAACTCGCTTATAGCCATGAATTTATTCAAAACAGATTTCCTCCCACGCAAATGAAACCGTTTTACCGCCAAACTCGCATACCGCCATCCGCCATCATATTTCAAGAACAAAAGGTTAAAATAACATCATCTTGACCTTGTTAATGCAGTCAAGCTTCGTTAACTCGAACTCGGATAACTCGGTCACAGCCAAAATCCTTCTTTTTGTTAGTAATAAAAACTCGGATAATTTGAACTCGGATAACTCGAAAAACATGGTTATTCTGAAGAAAATGTTGGTCCCGATATTTTAAAACCTATGTAAAATGTACTGGTTATCTCGAAGTTGAAAACATTATTTTCATTTTTAAACAAAATGTGTCAGCAAAATACTCATCGTACGTATGGGTCATCGTACGTATCGGTAAATTTTCACAAATTCGGGCACGGGAAATATCCTGTCTTTGTTTCGGTCTGTTATTAAATTACATTAAACATACCCGACTAATGTTACTGTAAACCCATCTTTAATATGATCCAACAGTATTGATGTTGACAAACAGTACTTACATATATATAATCCCTTTGATGATTAAAGTAGTGTGATAATTATACCCAAGCTCGCTCCACTGTCAAATTATCTGGGTCACCATGTGCGATCAGGTGGAACTTATCCGACACACCTGAAATCACAACCATGGCCGCGTAATGCGTGGATTATTTTCAGGACTTTGTTTCTGATCGAAATATGATAAGTGATTTAAGTTTATGGTTTTAAAACTGTTGGATCATATTTAAGATCGATGTGTATACGTACTTGCGCACTGCTACTCCACTTGTCAACACGTGGCCTGTGCCGATGCACAGAAGGTGGCGATATTGCAAGGTTTCACAGTAGGAGGGATATACATGGTTTTACCCTAAATATAGACATTCGTTATTACTAAAACATTTTAATTGTTCATAATTTTAGAAACCCATTAAATGCAAAGATAGATAGCATCTTAACTCTTTCCGTACTCACGATGACTACACACGTCACAAAAACGTGCTCTTGTATCCTTCATGACGACTACACACGCAATAATTAACATGCTTTCAATCCTTTGTGACGACTCAGCTCGTCGGAAAACATCAGGAAAAATGTTGATATTACTTGCTGGTTCAGCATAGTCATACGAAGGAATTGACACGGAAATGATGTTTTAAAGAAATAATAAGCAATGTAAATATTGTATTGATGAATTATTTTACGTACCAGAAGCATATTCATTCGTTAAGATTGTATATTTCAAAGAATTCTGCCGGTTCATGCCGCGGTTGTTTACATAGCTACAAAATGGCGGCCTCAAATTTACTTTCGTTTTCTGCGAGATTATGGAGGTGTTAAACACAATAAAGTTATTAAAAACGATAGAATATATATAATTGAGTAACCTTTATCATCAAAATAATTATGAAATATGTAAAATATTTTTATACAACGAAAAAACAATGTTTTGGCTGCATGATTACTTGCACACGTGTGACACATGTGCCAATCAACATGTCATTTCCCGCGATTCTGCCTGTTGATTTCGCCGTATTTCAAAGGAAAAATTGGGTAAAAGAGTTTCTGTACTCAATACTCGTCCCATACGATAATTTTCATTTAATATTTAAAAAAGCATCACGCAACAGTAAAAGATTGTTTTATGGACGTCTGATGTGATAGCCATATGCTCCAATACACAAAGGACCTACCCAGCATTCACTTCTGGTAGCGACCGCGAAATTTGAATGAGTACGTAAAGAGTTAAAGTATGTTGTTTAAAGGTTTAAGAAGTTCTGTAAATGTTAGTCCGATGGAAATCAATCTGTAAATGTTAGTCCAAAGGAAATTGATCTGTAAATGTTAGTCCAAGGGAGATCTGTAAATGTTAGTCCAAGGGAGATCTGTAAATGTTAGTCTGGAAATCGATCTGTAAATTTAGTCCAAGGGAGATCTGTAAATGTTAGTCCAAGGGAGATCTGTAAATGTTAGTCCAAGGGAGATCTGTAAATGTTAGTCCAAGGGACAAAAATGGGTACTTGGTGGGGTGAAATGAAGAGTCAGTATATAAATGGGTACTTGGTGGGGTGAAATGAAGAGGCAGTGTAAAAATAGGTACATAATGGCGGGTGAAACAAAGAGGCAGGGTAGAAATTGTTCATGGTGGGGTGAAATGAAGAGGCAATGTAAAAATGGGTTTATGGTGGGGTGAAACAAACAGTCATTGTAAAAGTGGGTACTTGGTGGGGTGAAACAAAGAGGCAGGAGTGTAAAAATGGGTTCATGGTGGGGTGAAATGAAGAGGCAGTGTGAAAATGGGTATCTGGTGGGGTGAAACAGTCATTGTAAAAATGGGCCCAGGGTGGGGTGAAACAAAGAGGCAGGGTAGAAATGGGTACATAATGGTGGGGGAAATGAAGAGTCAGTATAAAAATGGGTTCATGGTGGGGTGAAATGAAGAGAAACTTGGGTAGAAGAGAAGTTAGAAAAGGAGATCACAAATATTGCAATGACAGCCATTGATCAATTGTAGATTTTGCAGTGTACCTTGTAAAGAAGGCTCAAAAGAAAATCCTCAATTCTGCAGGGGCACCCACATGTCACCTCTCCAATTCTGCCTTCACCCTTTCCACATCCACACTCACATTATTTGCATGTTCCATTCTGTAGAGACCCCTCACATTACTCACCTCTTACAACATGCAGTAGGTTATGCTGGTTGATCGTAAACAACTTTCTCAGGGACAGACGTAAGTCCTTTGGGATCAGCTTCCTAAGGGACAGACCTCAGTCCTCCGGGAACAACTTCCAAAGGGACAGACGTAAGTTCTCCAGGATCATCATCTACCTAGTGACAGACGTATTAGTCCTCCGGGGTCAACTTCCTTTGGGACAGACGTAAGTCCTTTGGGATCAACTTCCTTAGGGACTGACATATTAGTCCTCCGGGATCATCTTCCTTAGGGACTGATGTATTAGTCCTCCGGGATCAACTTCCTTAGGGACAGACTTAAGTCCTCTGGGATCAACTTCCTTTGGGACAGACGTATGTCCTCTGGGATCAACATCCTTTGGGACAGACATAAGTTCTCTGGGATCAGCTTCCCAAGGAAGTCCTCTGGGATTGTCTTGAAGTGGAGAGGCATCATGCAGGAACAGGTGTCCCCATGATTATGATCAAAGATTGTATCATTATTGGCAGTTTAACTAATGGAGCAACAGAAAACTGAAATACAGCAACAGGAGACAGTGTTATGATGAATTATTATGAGAACCTTACAATGGAGGTACCCACATCCATCTGTAGTGTGAGAGGACATCCCGGATCATTATGTGGAGACATATGGCACCACAGTCCACATATTTAACCACACCATACTCTTAACAGGAAAGAAAAATCAATTGTGATCTTCAGTTTCCTTTGTGGAAATAAAATGCTATTTATAATGCTTAATTTAGTGGGTAACGTTATGTACACCAAGAATATATATGTGAAGTATTATTAGCTCACCTGCCCGAAGGGCAAGTGAGCTTATGCCGTGGTGCGGCGTCCGTCGTCCGTCCGTCTGTTCGTCCGTCCGTCCGGCCGTCCGGCGTCAACTTTTTCATTTAAACAACTTCTTCTCAATAACCAAGAGGCCCAGGGACTTGATATTGGGCCTGTAGCATGCTGGGGTGAAGGCCTACAAAGTTTGTTCAAATAAATGACCTTCACCTTCATTCAAGGTCACAGGGGTCAAATAGGCTATAATCTTCAAACGACTTCTTCTCAATAACCAAGAGGCCCAGGGACTTGATATTGGGCCTGTAGCGTGCTATTGTAAAGGGCTACAAAGTTTGTTCAAATAAATGACCTTGACCTTCATTCAAGGTCACATGGGTCAAATAGGCTATAATCTTCAAACGACTTCTTCTCAATAACCAAGAGGCCCTGGGACTTGATATTGGGCCTGTAGCTTGCTGTTGTAAAGGGCTACAAAGTTTGTTCAAATAAATGACCTTGACCTTCATTCAAGGTCACATGGGTCAAATAGGCTATAATCTTCAAACGACTTCTTCTCAATAACCAAGAGGCCCAGGGACTTGATATTGGGCATGTACCATGCTGGAGTGAAGGGCTACAAAGTTTGTTCAAATAAATGACCTTGACCTTCATTCAAGGTCACATGGGTCAAATAGGCTATAATCTTCAAACGACTTCTTCTCAATTACCAAGAGGCCCAGGGACTTGATATTGGGCCTGTAGCATGCTGGGATGAAGGGCTACAAAGTTTGTTCAAATAAATGACCTTGACCTTCATTCAAGGTCACATGGGTCAAATAGGCTATAATCTTCAAACGACTTCTCAATTACCAAGAGGCCCAGGGACTTGATATTAGGCCTGTAGCTTGCTGTTGTGAAGGGCTACAAAGTTTGTTCAAATAAATGACCTTGACCTTCATTCAAGGTCACAGGGGTCAAATAGGCTATAATCTTCAAACGACTTCTTCTCAATTACCAAGAGGCCCAGGGACTTGATATTGGGCCTGTAGCATGCTGGGATGAAGGGCTACAAAGTTTGTTCAAATAAATGACCTTGACCTTCATTCAAGGTCACATGGGTCAAATAGGCTATAATCTTCAAACGACTTCTTCTCAATTACCAAGAGGCCCAGGGACTTGATATTGGGCCTGTAGCTTGCTGTTGTGAAGGGCTACAAAGTTTGTTCAAATAAATGACCTTGACCTTCATTCAAGGTCACAGGGGTCAAATAGGTTATAATCTTCAAACAACTTCTTCTCAATAACCAAGAGGCCCAGGGACTTGATATTGGGCCTGTAGCATGCTGGGGTGATGGGCTACAAAGTTTGTTCAAATAAATGACCTTGACCTACATTCAAGGTCACATGGGTCAAATAGGCTATAATCTTCAAACGACTTCTTCTCAATAACCAAGAGGCCCAGGGACTTGATATTGGGCCTGTAGCATGCTGGGGTGAAGGGCTACAAAGTTTGTTCAAATAAATGTCCTTGACCTTCATTTAAGGTCACATGGGTCAAATAGGCTATAATCTTCAAATGACTTCTTCTCAATAACCAAGAGGCCCAGGGACTTGATATTGGGCCTGTAACATGCTGGGGTGAAGGGCTACCAATTTTTTTCAAATAAATGACCTTGACCTTCATTCAAGGTCACAGGGGTGAAATTTGCGATAGCCAAGAGCCTCCAAGACCTGATATTAGGCCAATAGAATGCTGGAATGAAGGACTAGAACATAGTATCTTTAGAAATGACCTCATCAACTTCAAAGTTGCTGTAGAGCCAGGTGAGCGATACAGGCCCATTGGGCCTCTTGTTACTCTTTACCCAGAGTGTATCAGTCAATATTTAAAAACTCTATGATAGTTTTTATTACCTAATTAAGTTAATTCATATTGAATCCTTGGCTTTATCCTCCTGTGTGATATTCTAATATAGCTGAGTTTGTGTCCTTTCTATAATGACTGTAATTTTTATGTTGTGCCATTCTATTCTAATCTTAATTTCAATAATTTTTCTAGGTGTTATCTACCTTTAAAGAATTCCTTACATAAATTAACAAGGGATCATCAACATTTAGGCTTGGAAAGATGTTCTTAGGGCTTGGTCAAGATTAGATAACTCTACTAATATGAAAATAGTCAAAGGGAAAGCACTCTTGCATACACCTGTCTGGCATAACAAAAATATTACAATAGGCGGTGGAACAATTTTCTACTCTAAGTGGTATGAAAGGGGTATTTATGTCATTGGTGACTTCTTCAAAGATGTAAACAACAACACTTTTTTCTCTTTTAATGAATTTATTCAAAAGTATAGCATTAACACTAACTTTTTGAAATATAATGGAGTAATATCTGCAATAAAAAAATGTTTACAACACTTTGAATTTGATTCCACTAATTATAACTTTGTATATCCAGTTTTACCTAGCAATATTGCAATATTTCTTAATATTAATAAAGGCTCGAAGATATTTTATGATATTCTAAATTCAAAGAATGATATTACTGCTAAAGGGAAAGAGAAATTGTCTAACGTACTTGATTTCAATTTAAATGATTGGTGTAGTATATATATATATATACACTTCCTTTTACAGTATGTAAAAACTCACGATTACACTGGTTGCAATTTAGAATATCACATCATATCTTAACAACTAATTCATTTCTTTTCAAAGCCAAACTAACAAACAATCCATTCTGTAACTTTTGTAACTCAGAAATTGAATCAATTGTTCACCTTTTTTGGGAGTGTGACCAAGTTCAGAATCTTCTTGAAGGTCTAGATATATTATTAGATGCATTATTTATTCCCTTTAGACTAAATAAAAAAACAATGCTTTTTGGTAAATATGATGGTGATTATAAAAACCCATCCTTTAAAGTAGATAATCAAATTATTTTGATTATAAAACAATACATATACAGAAACAGATGTCTGCATAAATCTTTAAATATCAACTCTTTACTCTATTGTATCTATGATCATTATAAAGTCAGAAAATTTTGTAGCTCTAAAAAAGGGGAAAAAAAAAACAAACAAATGTTTGGCTGAATGGAGAAAATGGGATAAACTTTTGCAGATTATGGAATAATACTTTTTTAATCTGTTTTATTGACTTATACATTACACATTTATTTGTATTAAATATTAATAATCGCATACATGTGGTACCTTCTTCTTTTGCTGGAATCCCAGTGTCTGACAATTGCAGTAAATATATATAATTGAGTTAATCTACATTTTTTAGTAACAAGTCTACCACCCAGTCCTTTCCTCTTTTGGCATAAATTGTGTAAAGTATGATATTTATTTTTTTTTCTTTTGTACTCTCTTTGAATAAAAATGCTTTAAAATATTACAAAGTACTCCCTTCCTTTTCTTCTTCTCCTTCCTTTCGTTCTTCCACCTTTCATCCATCTTCTCTTCCTTCTCCTTCCTTTCTTCTTCTTCTTTATGTATGTCTGTATATGTCTATATGGATTTTTGTCGTTTTGTTCAAGATTAAATAATATAAATGTTATGATTTGTATCCTGTCCACGTGTATCTGTGTTTGTTTTTAGCCCACCATCATCAGATGGTGGGCTGTTCAAATCGCCCTGCGTCCGTGGTCCGTGGTCCGTCCGTCCGTCCGTCCGTCCCTCCGTCCGTCCGTCCGTCCCTCCGTCCGTAAACAATTTTTGTTATCGCTATTTCTGAGAAAGTACTGAAGGGATCTTTCTCAAATTTCATATGAAGGTTCCCCTTGGTGCTTAGTTATGCATATTGCGTTTTGAGACCAATCGGAAAACAAAATGGCCGACAGGCAGCCATCTTGGATTTTGACAATTGAAGTTTGTTATCGCTATTTCTGAGAAAGTACTGAAGGGATCTTTCTCAAATTTCATATGAAGGTTCCCCTTGGTGCCTAGTTATGCATATTGCGTTTTGAGACCAATCGGATAACAACATGGCCGACAGGCAGCCATCTTGGATTTTGACAATTGAAGTTTGTTATCGCTATTTCTGAGAAAGTACTGAAGGGATCTTTCTCAAATTTCATATGAAGGTTCCCCTTGGTGCCTAGTTATGCATATTGCGTTTTGAGACCAATCCGATAACAACATGGCCGACAGGCAGCCATCTTGGATTTTGACAATTGAAGTTTGTTATCGCTATTTCTGAGAAAGTACTGAAGGGATCTTTCTCAAATTTCATATGAAGGTTCCCCTTGGTGCCTAGTTATGCATATTGCGTTTTGAGACCAATCGGATAACAACATGGCCGACAGGCAGCCATCTTGGATTTTGACAATTGAAGTTTGTTATCGCTATTTCTGAGAAAGTACTGAAGGGATCTTTCTCAAATTTCATATGAAGGTTCCCCTTGGTGCCTAGTTATGCATATTGCGTTTTGAGACCAATCGGATAAACAACATGGCCGACAGGCAGCCATCTTGGATTTTGACAATTGAAGTTTGTTATCGCTATTTCTGAGAAAGTACTGAAGGGATCTTTCTCAAATTTCATATGAAGGTTCCCCTTGGTGCCTAGTTATGCATATTGCGTTTTGAGACCAATCGGATAACAACATGGCCGACAGGCAGCCATCTTGGATTTTGACAATTGAAGTTTGTTATCGCTATTTCTGAGAAAGTACTGAAGGGATCTTTCTCAAATTTCATATGAAGGTTCCCCTTGGTGCCTAGTTATGCATATTGCGTTTTGAGACCAATCGGATAACAACATGGCCGACAGGCAGCCATCTTGGATTTTGACAATTGAAGTTTGTTATCGCTATTTCTGAGAAAGTACTGAAGGGATCTTTCTCAAATTTCATATGAAGGTTCCCCTTGGTGCCTAGTTATGCATATTGCGTTTTGAGACCAATCGGATAACAACATGGCCGACAGGCAGCCATCTTGGATTTTGACAATTGAAGTTTGTTATCGCTATTTCTGAGAAAGTACTGAATGGATCTTTCTCAAATTTCATATGAAGGTTCCCCTTGGTGCCTAGTTATGCATATTGCGTTTTGAGACCAATCGGATAACAACATGGCCGACAGGCAGCCATCTTGGATTTTGACAATTGAAGTTTGTTATCGCTATTTCTGAGAAAGTACTGAATGGATCTTTCTCAAATTTCATATGAAGGTTCCCCTTGGTGCCTTAGTTATGCATATTGCGTTTTGAGACCAATCGGATAACAACATGGCCGACAGGCAGCCATCTTGGATTTTGACAATTGAAGTTTGTTATCGCTATTTCTGAGAAAGTACTGAATGGATCTTTCTCAAATTTCATATGAAGGTTCCCCTTGGTGCTTAGTTATGCATATTGCGTTTTGAGACCAACCGGATAACAACATGGCCGACAGGCAGCCATCTTGGATTTTGACAATTGAAGTTTGTTATCGCTATTTCTGAGAAAGTACTGAATGGATCTTTCTCAAATTTCATATGAAGGTTCCCCTTGGTGCCTAGTTATGCATATTGCGTTTTGAGACCAATCGGATAACAACATGGCCGACAGGCAGCCATCTTGGATTTTGACAATTGAAGTTTGTTATCGCTATTTCTGAGAAAGTACTGAATGGATCTTTCTCAAATTGCATATGTAAGTTTCCCTTGGTGCCTAGTTATGCATGTTGTGTTTTGAGACCAACATGAAAACAACATGGCCGACAGGCAGCCATCTTGGATTTTGACAATTTAAGTTTGTTATCACTATTTCTCTGAAAGTACTGAATGGATCTTTCTGAAATTTCATATGTAGGTTCCCCTTGGTGCTTAGTTATGCATATTGCGTTTTGAGACCAATCAGAAAACAACATGGCCGACAGGCAGCCATCTTGGATTTTGACAATTGAAGTTTGTTATCGCTATTTCTGAGAAAGTACTGAATGGATCTTTCTCAAATTTCATATGGAGGTTCCCCTTGGTGCCTCGTTATGCTAATTGCATTTTGAGATCAATTGGAAAACAATATGGTCGACAGGCAGCCATCTTTGATTTTGACAATTGAAGTTTCTTATCTCTATTCTCAAAGTACTGAATGGATCTTTCTCAAATTTCATAAGTAGGTTCCCCTTGGTCCCTTGTATTGCATTTTTGGACCAGTCTGTCCTGAAAACAACCTGGCAAACAAGCAGCCATTATCGTTAAATCTCAAATTTCTTATATAGCTAGGATTCCCTTGTTTGAAAAGTACTGGAGGGATGTCTCAATTTGCACTGATTAGTAAAATGAAGGGAAAAGTAGAGAAAAGATCAATCTGACATGGAACCTATGAAGATCATTCAATGGTGGGCGCCAAGATCCCTCTGGGATCTCTTGTTATCTTATACCATTGATGTTAGGTGTGTATGTTTTTTAAGGGTGAGAGGGTGAAAACATATGACGTTAAATATGAAAGGTTTTGGAAGAATATATAGTGTGAAAGCTGAACAATTGAGTGAATAGATGCAATATACATAAATTTGAATGTCAAAAGATAGAATGTAGAGTGAGTGAGTAAGTATGTAAATGTTTCCGAAGTAAAATATATATATGTACCTATGTATAATATGCCTTGGAAAAATAAATCAAATATAAAAAAAAACCCAACATTTAGGCTTAGAACTAAATACTCTTACTACAGATAAACCAGTAAGGAGCATGCATTCTAGTTAAACAATGAATGTGAATTCATTTCGACCCAGGGTTTGTTTATAGTAAGCGATCTAGGAGTCAGACCCTGGTGTTGATTTTTAATAAGTGATCAATGAGTTGAACCCTGAGGTTAATTTTTAGGTCACCTGAGCTTTGCTCAATTGACCTATTCTAATTGTCGTGGGTCCGTAAGTAATTTACATTTTCAACTTCTTCTCCAAAATTGCTTAACCAAATTCATTGAAATTTAGCAAGAAGCTTCTATGGCAAAATTGTGAATTATATGGTCCCCATCCCGATGAGGCCTGGGATGACATGGGATGACAGCTCAATGGTATGCACATGTTGGCCCTGACTGACCCCCAAAGTGGTGATGGACGGGGCAAAAAGAGTCAATTGAATTAACTTCAATACTTCTAAACTCAGGTGACTGTTAAGGCCCATAGGCCTCTTGTTAATAAGTGATCTAAGGATAATAATAGATCCTAGAGTTAATTAGTTGCTGTAAAACAGCCACCGAAGGCGATCATCGCTAAATTCCGCTAGAACAAATTCATTCGGAACTCTTAGAGGAATCAACATGTTGCTTATTTCTATGATAAATCCTGATGAGTTCAGCATGGAAATAATTTTCACCAAAAAGGCTAGCAACACACTAGACAATGATATCTCCTTCTGCAAAATATTTGTTTGTGGTTAAGTAATATGATTCATGGTTTCATAAGTTTGAGATCAATAAATTATAGATAAACAGTTAAAATCATACATAATGACCTGTTTTATCCCTGAGTATTAAGAACTATTTGCTGTGCAAGTTATTACCCTTGCTTCCTGGTTTGTGCGAGGGGAGGTAACTCGTATACACTCTAGTTGATGCGACATTGGAAAGTCACCTGGAGCTCTTGGGTTGATGAAATGGCCCTCGGCCGTCGAAAAGCCTATTGTTTATAGTAGTCTACAATGATTTTCAGTATCTGTAACCCTCTCTGACACAGACTGGATGTGTAACCCTCTCTGACACAGACTGGATGTAGACTACAGTGATTTTCAGTATCTGTAACCCTCTCTGACACAGACTGGATGTAGACTACAATGATTTTCAGTATCTGTGACCCTCTCTGACACAGACTGGATGTAGACTACAGTGATTTTCAGTATCTGTGACCCTCTCTGACACAGACTGGATGTAGACTACAATGATTTTCAGTATCTGTGACCCTCTCTGACACAGACTGGATGTAGACTACAGTGATTTTCAGTATCTGTAACCCTCTCTGACACAGACTGGATGTGTAACCCTCTCTGACACAGACTGGATGTAGACTACAGTGATTTTCAGTATCTGTAACCCACTCTGACACAGACTGGATGTAGACTACAGTGATTTTCAGTATCTGTAACCCACTCTGACACAGACTGGATGTAGACTACAGTGATTTTCAGTATCTGTACCCCTCTCTGACACAGACTGGATGTAGACTACAATGATTTTCAGTATCTGTAACCCTCTCTGACACAGACTGGATGTAGACTACAGTGATTTTCAGTATCTGTAACCCTCTCTGACACAGACTGGATGTAGTCTACAATGATTTTCAGTATCTCTAACCCTCTCTGACACAGACTGGATGTAGTCTACAATGATTTTCAGTATCTGTAACCCTCTCTGACACAGACTGGATGTAGACTACAATGATTTTCAGTATCTGTAACCCTCTCTGACACAGACTGGATGTAGACTACAGTGATTTTCAGTATCTGTAACCCTCTCTGACACAGACTGGATGTAGACTACAATGATTTTCAGTATCTGTAACCCTCTCTGACACAGACTGGATGTGTAACCCACTCTGACACAGACTGGATGTAGACTACAATGATTTTCAGTATCTGTGACCCTCTCTGACACAGACTGGATGTAGACTACAGTGATTTTCAGTATCTGTAACCCTCTCTGACACAGACTGGATGTGTAACCCTCTCTGACACAGACTGGATGTAGACTACAGTGATTTTCAGTATCTGTAACCCACTCTGACACAGACTGGATGTAGACTACAGTGATTTTCAGTATCTGTAACCCACTCTGACACAGACTGGATGTAGACTACAGTGATTTTCAGTATCTGTACCCCTCTCTGACACAGACTGGATGTAGACTACAATGATTTTCAGTATCTGTAACCCTCTCTGACACAGACTGGATGTGTAACCCACTCTGACACAGACTGGATGTAGACTACAGTGATTTTCAGTATCTGTGACCCTCTCTGACACAGACTGGATGTAGACTACAATGATTTTCAGTATCTGTAACCCTCTCTGACACAGACTGGATGTAGACTACAATGATTTTCAGTATCTGTAACCCTCTCTGACACAGACTGGATGTAGACTACAGTGATTTTCAGTATCTGTAACCCTCTCTGACACAGACTGGATGTGTAACCCACTCTGACACAGACTGGATGTAGACTACAGTGATTTTCAGTATCTGTAACCCTCTCTGACACAGACTGGATGTAGACTACAATGATTTTCAGTATCTGTGACCCTCTCTGACACAGACTGGATGTAGACTACAATGATTTTCAGTATCTGTAACCCACTCTGACACAGACTGGATGTAGACTACAGTGATTTTCAGTATCTGTAACCCTCTCTGACACAGACTGGATGTGTAACCCACTCTGACACAGACTGGATGTAGACTACAATGATTTTCAGTATCTGTAACCCACTCTGACACAGACTGGATGTAGACTACAGTGATTTTCAGTATCTGTGACCCTCTCTGACACAGACTGGATGTAGACTACAGTGATTTTCAGTATCTGTAACCCTCTCTGACACAGACTGGATGTAGACTACAATGATTTTCAGTATCTGTAACCCTCTCTGACACTGAGACTGGATGTAGACTACAGTGATTTTCAGTATCTGTAACCCTCTCTGACACAGACTGGATGTAGACTACAATGATTTTCAGTATCTGTAACCCTCTCTGACACAGACTGGATGTAGACTACAATGATTTTCAGTATCTGTAACCCTCTCTGACACAGACTGGATGTAGACTACAATGATTTTCAGTATCTGTAACCCTCTCTGACACAGACTGGATGTAACCTTCCCAGATCTGACAGTTTAGAGACATAATTATGTACTTATGCCAAACTGACGGCTGTGGTGTAATTATATGTGGGAGAGTAGCACAGTGCACATTAAAGGGAGAGATTTGTCATTGTGGAGAAATTCTTTCTGTAGCCAGATGTTTGCCTGATGTGTTCATGAATGGGCTCATTACAATTTACCAGGCCCTCAACTCAGCTCCAGTTTATGCCTGGATAGCTTATTATTGCAGAATTTGTAAGTGTTTTTATTAACACTTTATTGGTATAGCATTTTTGGGAGCTTGATTCAATATATGATCTATTACTACATTGAGAAGTCCACATATGGAGATATTTTAAATTCTGATCAAAGATATATTTTTTGAAACTTCACAAATTGTGTGCTATGCATGTAACAACCAAATTACAGTGCACTAGTAGTCACCATGACCTTCACCTATGGTCATTGGTCAAAACTCATGTTAGCTAGCCGATAGCTAACATGTTTTATTCACAAATATAAATCTGTCCTGCATGGGTAAAATCTCAGCTGTAGTAGCCTTTGACAATTACAATAGTCTTTAAATCATTTTTGTCAGAATTTTCAGGACCTACTGCCAGACAATACTGGACCAAATAAAACTGTGTCAGCTGGCTGTCTTGTAGACCAGACCTTAGTGTAGATCTCCATTTTTAGCTCACCTGGTCAGAAGGAGGTTAACGTAGTTGAGGTGAAATCATGGCCATTTCTTGCTCCTATAGCCATACAAGTAGCACAATAATTACACAATGATTAACATCATCAAAATGTCAGATTTTGATGTGAGATATATTATGACCTGAAAATGTTGTGACTTTGACATTTGGATTCTCTTTCATCCAAAATCAGGGCCATTTCTCTGTAGCATATTTTCTGATTCAGTGGTATCGACCTTGTACATTCATCTAACAAATTATTCAGGATATTTTTAGGGCTTGTGAAAAGGCCTATTATATTTGTTCGATTATTTTTTATAACCCCGCAACGAAGTTAGGGGGGGGGGGGGGGGGGGGGGGGGTATACTGGAATCAGGTTGTCCGTCCATCCGTCCGTCTGTCTGTAGATGCATTTTGTCCGGACAACTCCTCCTAAACTGATGGGCCAATTCCGATGAAACTTCACACAAATATTAATGATCATGTGTAGATGTGCATGCCACTTTATTTTTCTCAAAATTATGGTTCCTATGGCAACTGGTCACTATAAACAGGTTTTCCGATAAGAACCATAACTTTAAGTTTGTCCAGACAACTCCTAAACTGAAGGGCCGATTTCAATGAAACTTCACATAAATATAGAGGACCAAACAAAGATGTGCATGCCACTTTCTTTTTTTTCAAAATTATGGTTGCTATGGCAACTGGTCACTATAAACAGGTTTTCCGATAAGAGCCATAACTTGATGCTTGTCCGGACAACTCCTCCTAAACCGAAGGGCTGATTTCAATGAAACTTCACACAAATATAGAGAACCATGTGTAGATGTGCATGCCTCTGTATTTTTCACAAAATTATGGTTGCTATGGCAACTGGTCACTATAAACAGGTTTTCTGATAAGAACCATAACTTTAAATTTGTCCGGACAACTCCTTCTAAACTAAATGGCCAATTTCTATGAAACTTCACACAAATATAGAGGACCATACATAGATGTGCATGCCACTTTTTTTTTTTTTTGAAATTATGGTTGCTATGGCAACTGGTCACTATAAACAGGTTTTCCGATAAGAGCCATAACTTTATGCTTGTCAGGACAACTCCTCCTAAACCGAAGGGCCAATTTCAATGAAACTTCACACAAATATAGAGGACCATGGGTAGATGTGCATGCCACTTTCTTTTTCTCAAAATTATGGTTGTTATGGCAACTGGTCACTATATTACTGGGTTATCTTAGTTAGCCTCTAATTACAGTTCCAATTCACCATTGACTTGTGCAGATTGCGGGGGTATTAGTCAGCCATCCTGGCGACAGTTCTAGTTTCTTCTGTACTATATTTTGTGACAACAACTGATCCAAAATGGTTATAGGTATGTGAATTCATTGAGGAACTCAGCTTATGCCATATACTGTGTCATCCCTAGTCTGGCATCTGGCATCTGTCCATCTGTAAACAATTAAATTTCTCTTCCGAGATGCTGATTGGAATTTAACAAAATTTGACTGGAATTCTCTAAAATTAAGCAATGGATATCGCTCATATTTGTCTGGTAGCATCGTTATGGGATGGGGATTCAAAACTGTACAAATGGTGAGGCGTAAAAACATTTTAGGTCACCTGAGACGAAGTGTTTGTCCATCGTTGTACGTTCGTTCGTTCGTAAGCAATTTACATTTTCGACTTCTTCTCAATAACCTAGAGACATGATATTTGGTTTATATATAGCATGCATGTGTGAAGGGCTATCAAGATTGTTCAAATGAGTGACCTTGACCTTCATTCAAGGTCACAGTGGTCAAATATGCTAAAATCTTTAAACAACTTCTAGATAAATCAAGAGGCTCAGAGACTTGATATTTAGCCTGTAGCATGCAGGGGGGCTATCAAGATTGTTCAAATGAATGACCTTGACCTTCATTCAAGGTCACATTGGTCAAATATGCTAAAAGTATTTTCTTCTCATAAACCAAGTGGCTTATAGACCAGATATTGCCCATACCGAAATAATGCACAGAAAAAGTACAGAAAAAGCGTTAAAAAGGTTGCTTTTTTTTACTCAAAAAAAGTACACAGGTAAAAAAAAAAGGCTAACAAAAGTATACTTTTAGTACATTTTATTGTCATCATAAAGTACAGAAAAAGCACATAGATAGTACAAAAAAAGTACTTTTATAGTTTTTTAGTAGGAAAAAAGTACTGAAAAAGTAGGAAAAAAGTACTGAAAAGTAGGAAAAAAGTACTGAAAAAGTAGGAAAAAATCACCAAAAAAGCAGGAAAAAGGTACTAAAAAAAGTAGGAAATTAATACTGAAAAAGTAGGAGATTAGCAATTAATTAGAATACTGCATGCTTGAACAATATATACATCAGTCCCATGCCTAAGAGAAATGCATAATTGTATCAATTGAAAACAAATATTGAAATGCAAGATTAGTTATCCAATCACAATTCCACTGAGTATAATTTCATGCCATAGCAAAGTCTAATAAGCTCGAAAGAAATTTGTTGAAAGGTGAGGATAAGGATTTACAGATGGACATGTATGTATATATATATAGCATGCTGGGGTAAAGGGCTATTAAGATTGTTCAAATGAATGACCACGACCTTCATTCAAGGTCACATGGGTCAAATATGCTAAAATCTTTAAATGACTTCTTTTTGATAACCAAAAGGCCCACAGACTCAATATTAGGTATGTAGCATGCTGGGAGAGTGACTTCTTTTTGATAACCAAAAGGCCCACAGACTCAATATTAGGTATGTAGCATGCTGGGAGAGTGACTTCTTTTTGATAACCAAAAGGCCCACAGACTCAATATTAGGTATGTAGCATGCTGGGAGAGAGGGGTACCAAGACTTTTTCTCAATAACCAAGAGGCCCAGAGACCTGATATTAGGTCTGTTGCATGCTGGGGTGAAAGGCTTTGTTCAAATTAATGACCTTGATTTTTCATTCAAGGTTACAGCTGGGGTCAAATATGCTAAAATCTTTTAAATGTCTTCTGGAGGACCAACACACATAGAAGTGATAAATTTTGCATTGGCCTCATATTCAAGGTTGCAGGAATCAAATCTACCAAAATCTACCAAAATTCAGGGCAGGGCCAAATGGGGTCAATTGTACAAACACCCTGTCATCATGTCATGTCAAAAATCCAATATGACTGTCATCATGTCATGTCAAAAATCCAATATGACTGTCATCATGTCAATTGTCAAAAATCCAATATGACTGTCATCATGTCAATTGTCAAAAATCCAATATGACTGTCATCATGTCATGTCAAAAATCCAATATGACTGTCATCATGTCAATTGTCAAAAATCCAATATGACTGTCATCATGTCATATCTAAAAAGTTTTAAATGGTAATAACTCCAAAACCATTGAATTGACTTGGTTCATGCAATTATATCATTTGTAGAATATCTTTAAGGCTAATTTTCCCCCATGCCATGTTAATTTATAAAGCTCACAAAGGGTCAACAGTCCGTCTATTTTCAGAAAATTTTCATTTCTTCATACTTAGGGATGCTGACTTTCTCTAACTAATATGTCACCACAAAATATTCATAATAAAAAAATGTCCATAAAGGGTCAAAGTTTATTTATCTTTAGAAATTTTTCACTTTTCTACTTTTTGGAAAAATTCTTTCAATATTAAGGTCCATGGAGTATGTCATTCTGATGATTATAAAATATTCTACACCAGTTAGTTATTTTTGTAAATAGTAAGCCTTTAGGTATTTTGTGCTTTAAATAGATGAAAATTTCTAGTTGGAGTACCTGATTTATGTAAATCTTTCTTTAAAGACCTAAAAGTTACGTTTAAATGTTTTATATGAACATTTTCATGTGTATTTAGTTTCATAAATAATTAAAACAAGGAAAAAAACCTACAATCTATTGGTTATTCAGTATCCACAAGGTGTTTTAAGATTGTCTTGATTTCAGCAAATTTATGGGAAGTTGTAAAAATCTTTCAAGTTACAACAATGTTTTGTTTTTGTTTTACAGCTATGAGGATGCTGGGCAGATTGGAGTACATGTAAGTTTTATTTACTGATCATGTTAATGTGAACACTTTGGTCACACTTTGTTCAAGAATTCATTTATCCACAAATTAATTCAGTATTTAAAATTTGACATCAAAGTATTTTCATAATTGCCTGTTGAATATAAATACAATATTTATATTCTTACTCATTACACATTTACTTTAGGGCAGATAAAACATCTACTATGAAATATATGAATGTCTGTAAAGCTCACCTGCCTGAAGGGCCAGCGTCAACTTTTTCCTTTAAACAACATCTTCTCAATAGTCACAAGGCGCAGAGATCTGATATTTGTCCTGTACCATAGTAAGATAAAGGGCTACCAAATTTGTTTAAACGAATGACCTTGACCTACATTCAAGGTGGCAGGGGTTAAATTGACTTAAATCTTTAAACAACTCCTTCTCAATAACAAAGGGGCCCAGGGAGTTGATATAGGGTCTGTAGCATTCTGAGATGAAGGGCTACCAATTTTGTTCAAATGAATGACCTTGAGCTGCATTCAAGGTGGCAGGGTCAAATAGGCTAAATCTCAGTAAGTATTTAAATGATAATTCCTTGATAGCCTTTGACATTTCAGTGATTACATCCCCAGGAGGCTGGGATTCAAATTTATACAAATAATTGGACTGACTTTTTTTTTTTTTTTTTTGCAAAATATTTTTATTTTCCTTTTGATCCACAGCATAGTGACAGTAATGCAAAAATACAAAGTTTCTATATATTAAATCATCTACATGTCTAAGTATATTTGGAATTTGCCAAGTACACTTAACAAATGAAGCTGTAACTTATTGCAATTAATCATAACATGGGAACACAAAGGATTTGAATTGAAAAATTGCTTATTTTAGGTAAGGTTTTTGGAAATTTTAATGGAAAACTTGTTATCCTTCTACTCATGTGAGTAAAGACTTTCAACCTAGGCTGGTCGGGCATGTATTTTCCGAGGATTCCGAGGTTATGAAAGCTCGGAGTATTGGGACAATTCTTCCGAGCTTTTAAACAAAAACCTTGAAGAGAGAGGCCTTAGAGAAAACCTCGGAATCCTCGGAGAATCCTCGGTAGAAAACCTCGGAATCCTCAGAGGACGCTGAGAGTTCGGAATCCTCGGTAGAAAACCTCGGAATCCTCGGAGGAAGCGAGAGCTTGGAATCCTCGGAGGAAGCTCGGAATCCTCGGAGGAAGCCAAGAGCTCGGAATCCTCGGAGGAAGCTCGGAATCCTTGGAGGAAGCTCGGAATCCTCGGAGGAAGCTCGGAATCCTCGGAGGAAGCTTGGAATCCACGGAATCCTCGGAGGAAGCTCGGAATCCTTGGAGGAAGCTTGGAATCCTTGGAATCATCGGAGGAAGCTCGGAATCCTCAGAGGAAGCTCGGAATCCAGGGAGAAAGCTCGGAATTCACAGAGAAAACTCAGAAGCTTGAAATCCTTGAAGAACGCTCTAAAATAAATCTTTTGGAATGTTACCTTGAAAGGTACATTTGTACCTTGATTTACGAGGACAAAACATACAGATTCTAAGATCTACAAAACATACAGACTCCAAGATCTAGATACCAACCCAACATCACACAGTGACATATCTTAATATTATTTGAAGACAAACGACCAGGCAATCCATCATAGATTTTTTTCATACAGACTTAATAGAAATGAAGATTTGTGGGATCATCAGGTAATCTCTGTTGTCACTGGAATAATAGTTGATAATTTGTGTTGCCATTCAGTAGAATATTCATCGTATGTTGATGATACCAGTTCTTTTTTTTCAGTATAGTTACAATATCTTTAAACTCTTCCTGTCATTTCCGTCCACTCCAGAGTTCACTGAATCTTCAATTCTTCAATCTTGACAAATGTTAACATTTGTGCTACAAAGAAATAAAACAAAGAAATATTACATACAATATTGATCAATTGATGTTATTCTTTGTAAGCCAAAACAACTATATTAGATATTTGAAGACATCTTAAATGTCCACAACTAAATCTGACTTAATTACAATTTTTCAGATATGACCACTCTAGACATTTCACCATGGAGAATCAAATGTGCCACCTCCTAAGTTTAGGCATAGATAAACTGTATCACAAGTTGACTATCCATAAAGTAGAATTTTGTGTATGATGCCTAGAAGTTCTGTCTTATAAACAAAAGCATGGTTAGTTTTATATACAGGTTTTATGGTCAGTTTGTCTTAAAACTGTTTTTTAAATTCACATTTCTCATACATTATGTTCAAATTTTCTAGGCTTTTCAGTTGTCATAGATAAAATATACAAGAGGTTTTTGTTTTTGTTAGATGTGCTAGCGTTATAGCTCAGTATTTTTTTCTCCCAACATTTCCAAGAATTATAGAATTATGTTTATTTTAGCTCAGCAAATTATTCTTATATCAATAGAAACATTATTTGTATGCTATTATAAATCTCACCACTCACCATTTATTGTTGACCCTTGGAAATCTTCATCTGGATCACTTCACTGAGTCCATCTTCTGTTTGTTTATTCAACTTATTAACAGAACTTTCAACATTCAGGAGATAGGTTGCACATATTCTTACCATGTCCACAATGACAGAAGTTGATTCTATTTCCAAAAGTGTTTGATAGGACAATTGAACCTGATTCACAGAGATGCAAAATGTCCACATGCAGCCACAGGAAACTCAATTCAAAGTGGGGACCTTGTTTTACATTGGTCAATCTTAAGCTGGGGCACAGGAAAGGTTTTCCATTCATACAGACTTAATAAAAATGAAGATTTGTGGGATCATCAGGTACTTTTTTAAATACTTTAAAATTGTATTGAAGTTACTTTTACAATATTGTTTCATTTTATGTATTTATTACTGAAATAAATCATCAAATGAGTCACAATACAGTCAGTTAGAAATTAATCTTATACCCCAGGGTTGGCCCCATGGTGTCTGGAGTCTGACTGGCATGGACTTCCTGTACTCATCAGCTTGAATTGGTATCATATTACCTTGGTCAAGCTGGGCCAGTCTACTGATAACATATGCTCTCCTTTTGTTTGTTTACACATATTGGTGTTATAAAGGTTTTTGATGATAAGGCTTCAACATATATTATTTTGCTGAAATTTGTACTGATGTAAGTTCAATTTACATAATTTGCAGGTTACCCTTAAAATGAATATCACTCCTAGAAACAACTGATTATACTATTGAAAAATATACCATAGGTTCACTTATAACTTTAATGAAGTGGATTTTATAAATACTTGTGTAAAATATATAAATGAAGCAATACTTTAAGCATTATTATAAATTGGATGGATATTTGAATTTGAAAAGATATGAATGTCATGATTAATATTTAAGTTTTATAAACATGAATTGCAATTTAAACAATGATAGTTCATTACTGAAATCATCATTCAATTTTGATTCAAAAATAGGTGTGTTTTTTCGGGAATCAACTAAGTCCTAAGTTCCAGAGCTGTTATTTTTACTAAGTTAACATATTCCGAGCTTTTCTTCATGAAATTTTTCTAAGTCCTCAACCTCCGAGCTTTATTTTTGAAAAAATTTTTTAAGTCCTCATCCTCCGAGGTTTCTTCCAAGCTTTCCGAGGATACCTCCGAGGATTCCGAGCTTCAATACAACTTTGCCGAGGTTTCTTCAAGGTACTTCCGAGCTTTCACTTAGGATTTCGAGCTTTCTCCGAGGATTCCGAACTTTCCCCGAGCTTTCTCCGTGGATTCCGAGCTTTCTCCATGGATTCCGAGCTTTCTCCGAGGATTCCGAGCTTCCTCCGAGGATAATCCTCGGAATCCTCGGAAAATACATGCCCGGGATTGGACCTTATGTATCTAGGATCCACTGTATTCCCATGTCATGTATGTATCAATCTAGGGCAGTGTACCAAATCCTTTTTATAGTATAAGATGCGAGTATTCCTTTAAAGTAAACATTGCAGAAATATCAGTATGAAGGGGCTTAGCCCCTTATTATGACTAATAATACTAGGTCTCAAAAGGAAGTATTACATTTTTTCACACAATTAAAGACATCCCCTTTCACTCGCACTTTCATTCTGTTGATGTACCTCCCACTCCATGATTATTAGAGGTACTACATTGAAAGTATCTTGATATTTGGATAAATCTATAGACTGACAAGATCACTTAAATGAATCCATTTTTTCTGGAACTTATAGGCAAAGTCATGTTTTTTTGTTTATGCATTCTTCTAGTCTGAAATATTGCTCAAACTCCCTCCTAAAGTCGGTGATGGAGGGCAGTGCATGTTTGAGTTTATGTTTGTATATATGAGACTTAGGTAATATTATTAACATGTTTATGTTTTTAATTTTATGGTCGAGGAAACCTAAAATTACATTGACATTGTTTAAATGTATCGTAATACCTGTATGGGTTTCTATCCACAAGGTTAACTCTTTCCGAAAGTTTAAAATTAAAGGGCATTCCCAAAATAGATGAATAATTGATTCAACATTCTTATTACAGAAGGAACATAGTGGGGAGTTCTTTATTTTAATAGTACAAAGCTATTTATTTGTGGCTATTATCCTATACTGGAACCATCTGAGGTAGGAGTCAGATGTTGTTTACCATAGTTACATTTACCGTATTTGACCTAATAAGGGCGCAGGGCGCGGGTAATTGACAGTGAAGATCAGTTATTCTGAAGTTTAATGAAACAGACTATACCTTATAGCAGAATATACCCAAGGCTGTGGAAACGGTAAAATATGCAGTCATAAAAATATTCCAGATGAAGATATCTATTCATTATCATATATTAAGCTAAACATCACTTGAATATTCCTGTAAACTTGTAAACCATGCCAGCTGATCTTTAGACCAGAGAACGTGTGTTCCACCATTTATGTTCAAATGGAACTCTTTTGTGTTCTATTTATAGACACAGGTGATTTCCCAGATCATATCAGACATCGTTTTCTTTGACCTAATAATTGATTTACAATGTCTTTTACTAGCTTTCTGTTCTGAACAAAAGTTATTTATCAACAAGAATGAAGTCTTTTACTTTATCTTCAAATAAAGATGGTAAGTTATTATTTGTATGTGTGTTTAGTTTTGGGTGCTCTTTGCACTGACATGTCATCTGTAGGAATAGACAAAATGTGGCGAAAACTTGTGTTCCAATTACTTAATTTGCTGAAGAAAATTGAACACATAAAGTAGCAAAACATTTCACATGAATTGTTATTTTGAACACCATTTTGACACTCAGTCAAAGAATATTTCTTTGAAAAAAGGTAGGGGCATCTTATTAGGGCAGGCGCCCTTATTAGGTCAAATACGGTATTCTCTTCCACCAAAATTGATTGTTTTGTATGTCAAGATCTATTGAACATTTGTCTTGGTATCTTGTATTTATGTTTAGCTGTTGAATAAAGAGATCATTTATAGAGGGACTACATTTAAGGATTGAATCTTAATTTGGTCGATTTCATGGGGTCATGAATTGAGTTGCTCTTGAGACAAATTTAATGAACTGCAAAGCAGTTCATGTTGAATTTGTCTCAAGAGCAACTCAATTCATGACCCCATGAAATTGACCAAATAAACCGTATATTTCAATTGTTTTGTTTTTTTTCAAATAAAAAAGTCGGTATACTGATATTAATGTCTCAAAGCTTGTGCAAGTCCAAATACGGAAAGCTCGAGGAGTTCCGGATTGTGCATGTCTAGTCAGTCGAGTAAAATAGTCCGCAATTTTAGGATTAAAAACAGCATTATTTTGTCAAAGTAGAAGTATCTAGCATATCTGGTCTTTCATAAAATACAAGAATACATTATAAATTTGATAATTTTAATAATCATTCCATGTTTATAACAACAATGTAGAAAAAGTGAAATCGTTCCGCGGAAGGATTTTAACCATGTATTCATGCGCACTGATCAGTGTTAATCTGGTCAAATTCATGAGCAAATGAAACAGATTAAGTTTGGTAGTTTCATTGAGTCCAACTTGAGTAGAAATTGAAATATTTCTTATTTGTTAATACATGATACATATATACAGGGCAATATGGAAGTGTGATAGTAGCACTTTGATATCGAAGAAAGTTCTAATTAACTAAAATAGCATTTCTTATACCTTAGAATTCTGTTACTACAGGATGAAATGAAAATTTCGCACAAAAATCACTTGACTCTATTAGGTCACCTGAGACTATAATTCTCAAGTGACCTATTCTAATCGCCTTTTGTCCGTCGTCGTCCGTCGTGCGTCTGTGAACTATTTACATTTTCGACTTCTTCTCCAAAACCACTAAACCAAATTCAATGAAATTTGGCAGAAAGTTACTATGGCTGAAGGTCAACCTAAATTGTGAATTATATGGTCCCCACCCCCCAGGGGCCTGAAGGGTGGGGCCAAAATGGGTCAAATTGACTAAAACTTCAAAAATCTTCTACTCTTAGATATAATGGAGTCAAACACTCTTCATAGATGGAAGGGTCTTAAGGTGCTTTACCAAAATTGTGAATTTCATGATCCTTGGGTCTCACGTTTGCCCCTGGGGAGAGTGTAAACTTTACTATAGTTTATATAGGGAAATCACATTTTTGACTATTATTTGTTGGATTTCTATTGGAATTCATTCTAACTTGGTTCAAATTATCAGCATGGGATGACAGTTTGATGGTATATACATGTTAGCCCTGGTTGACCCCCAGGGGCTGGTGGGCGGTGCCAAAAAGGGTCAAATTGACTAAAATTTCAAAAATCTTCTTCCCTACTCTCAGATATGGTAGAATCAAATACTCTTCATAGATGGAAGGGTCTTAAGGTGCTTTACCAAAATTGTGAATTTCATGACCCTGGGGTCTCACGTTTGCCCCTGGGGAGGGGGTAAACTTTACTATAGTTTATATAGGGAAATCACATTTTTGACTATTATTTGTTGGATTTCTATTGGAATTCATTCTAACTTGGTTCAAATTATCAGCATGGGATTACAGTTTGATGGTATGTACATGTTGGCCCTGGTTGACCCCCAGGGGCTGGTGGGCGGGGCCAAAAAGGGTCAAATTGACTAAAATTTCAAAAATCTTCTTCTCTACTCTCAGATATAATGGAGTCAAACACTCTTCATAGATTGAAGGGTCTTGTGGTGCTTTACCAAAATTGTGAATTTCATGACCCTGGGGTCTCACAATTGCCCCTGGGGAGGGGGTAAACTTTAGTATAGTTTATATAGGGAAATCACATTTTTGACTATTATTTGTTGGATTTTATTAGGTCACCTGAGACGAAGTCTCAAGTGACCTATTCTAATCGCCTTTTGTCCGTCGTCGTGCGTCCGTAAACTTTTTACATTTTCGACTTCTTCTCCAAAACCACTTAACAAAATTCAATGAAATTTGGCAGAAAGTTTCTATGGCTGAAGGTCAACCAAAATTGTGAATTATATGGTCCCCACCCCCCAGGGGCCTGAGGGGTGGGGCCAAAAAGGGTCAAATTGACTAAAACTTCCCACACCGAAATAAAGTACAAAAAAAGTATGGGAAAAAAGTACTAAAAAAGCATAGAAAAAGTATGCTTTTTTTGACTCAATTTGGAACCGATATTCCAACACGGTTCCAAATTGAGTCAAAAAAAGTACTAAAGTACAAAAAAAGTCTAACAAAAGTATACCTTTAGTACATTTTATTGTTTTCATTAAGTACAGAAAAAGCACAAATAAAGTACAGAAAAAGTACATTAAAAGTACAATAATAGTATAAAGTGCACAGGGCCAAATTGATGGTGTACTTTTTTTGTGCTTTTATACTTTTTTAGTACTTTTACAGGCAAGTCCATAAAGTACAAAAAAAGTACAAAAGTACAAAAAAAGTATGAAAATGGTACAGAAAAAGCAGGAAATTAGTACTGAAAAAGTAGGAAAAAGTACCAATAAGGTAGGAAATTAGTACTGAAAAAGTAGTGGAAAAGTAGGAAAATAGTACTAAAAAAGTAGGAAATTTGTACTGAAAAAGTATCAAAAAAGTAGGAAAATGGTATTGAAAAGAAGGAAATTAGGACTAAAAAGTAGGAAAAAAGTACCAATAAGGTAGGAAATTAGTACTGAAAAAGTAGTGGAAAAGTAGGAAAAAAGCACTAGAAAAGTAGGAAAATAGTACTAAAAAAGTAGGAAATTTGTACTGAAAAAGTATAAAAAAAAGTACTGAAAAAGTAGGAAAAAATTACCAAAAAAAGGGACTTAATTTAATGGTGTAGGAAATTAGTTCTGAAAATATAGGAGATAAGCTTAAATGAGAATACTGCATGCTTAAACAATACATACATCAGTTCCATTCCTAAGAGAAATGCACAATTGTATCAAGTGAAAACAAACATTGAAATACAAGATTAGTTATCCAATCACAATTCCACTGAGTATAATTTCATGCCATAGCAAAGTCTTGATCTAATAAGCTTGAAATTTGTTTAAGGGTGAGGTTAAGGATTTACAGATGGACATCTATGTATAAGGGCAATAACTTTTGATAAATTATTCTATTTTTTTCAAGCAGGAAAACACAATTTTATATCATGTGTATATAGGAGATCCAGACAAAAAAAATATACTATTCTAAATAAAAAGGGCAATAACATTTGTAAAAATTGTCGAATCATAATTCCTCTTGAGGAAACACAACAAAAAAATGTAAATAAAAAACAATGCATAAATGCATACTGAATACAATGAAGTATGGTATATGCATAATGTTGCTTGCTTAAACTGGTCAAATCCAAGTACAAGTAAGTGTGAATTCGAAAAATAAAATGTCTGATTCTCTTCATTCCTTTTTTGCTTTATGCGAATCATTGCCCTCAATTCGGACCACAATGCAATATCTTTAAGCTTTCCCTCACTTCAGAATGTACTGCATAATCTGTTGGAAGAAAGAGAAAATTTTAAAATATGTTTTATATCAAAACTTAGAATAATTGTGAAGATTTGTAAAAATGTAGATAATTTTCCTTATATATGCACCTGATCACTTTACTGTCATTTATTACATGCATGTCTGCTTGGAAGTCTTTTTATCAAGAAAAGCTAGCCACAGGTATACAAGTTTAAAGCTACAACATAAAACTTTTAATTATAAGGGTAAGTACTTTAATAAAAATCAAGCTACTCCAGAATTCTCTGACAGTTTGTTTCATCTTAAATTATGCAACTAACTATCAAAATACTCCAAAACACAGATTTTTTTTATTCAATCATTTCTTGAGATCATTTTTTTTGTGAATTGATCATGATCATGACATACAACAAATTTTCAATGGATTTTATTGACTTCGTTTTTGAATGTATTTTCTTCAAATTCAATATACTTTAGTAGACAAATATTAGCTCATTTACCGATATTTTTACATATATTCCCTAAAATAGATATACACATGTTGCCCGAAATGTGACGTTACTTTCGTTCTTATATTCTAACTTAAAAATGTCATTGCTATTTTTTTTGAAATTTTATGCAATATCTCTTGAAATCAACTACAAAAAATTCTGTAAATATTATCAGATGAATAAGCAAATAATTCTTTACATGTAAGTGAAATTTCAATAAATTCCATTGAAAAACGAAGTCATAAAAATTAATTGGAAATTTGTCAAAATGCATGAAATATGTAGTAAAGATATTACGAATTTACCGTTACGTGACAGAAATAAAAATGCAATATAACTACGTCGAAGTTCGTCAATAAAGAAATAAAATTCTTCTTGTTCTCAATATTTGGGTGCTATCAATCAGGAGGCTTATAAAATCCCAGGCGTATGGTAGCATAAATCTGTAAATTGAATACTTACGATTGAAACACACGTGGATCTAGCAGTTCTTTGTTAAACTCGGGCCGTCACCCGTGTAAACTGTAATCGGTGATGAATTCATTATGAAAACCCTGAAACACGAAGTAATCAAGTATTAATATTAACATGTGTAGGCCCCTATTCACCTATATAATGTGAAACGATGTAGGAACGTGCAGAAGACGAAATAGATTTAAATAATAAAATTGTAAACTTACCTGGTCGCGATATCTGTGATATTTTCGGGTGAAAATGAGCATTTGTCGCCAAAAACAACAAGAAAGCTGATATTCTTTGGCCACTTACTGACAGATAGTCGATCTTCTTCAGTTAGGCAAGAAAATGAATTTCGTTTTTAGGCTATTCTATATCAAAATCGTGTTTGTTTATGTTTCTTCCGTAGATAAACATCCGGTGAAATTCAAACATGGCTATCAGACTTCCCGCTAAAATCTCGCTGTTTGTTGCATCATGGGATAAAAAAAAAGTTTTGTCGGAGATCTACTGTATCGATTTCATTCTTTTATTACTTGTTTTTTTTATATTCTACTTCTTTAACCTCTATTGTTCCATACTTTTGGTATTACTACTTCAGCATTTAAAGCTTGCACATTGCACAAAATGATCGCACGAAGCGAACTCGTCAAATCTCGGTAGATTCCGTAAACCGAAGTAAACAAACGAGATCACGGCCCCGAGGTCATAGGTGAACCGACCGATGGTAATCTGACACAGGTATAAGCCTCGTCAGTACCTGTTATGTAATCCGGATGTTTTGTTTAAATGAGGGTAGGCACCTGTGATCTGATCGTAGTGAAAGGCAGTCAAGCTTGACAATATAAACTGTTATAATTAACGCCGCGGGCATAAGACTTAGTCTAAGAGGGGCAATATGTGTACAGGTGAGACGGGAGGTACACAGGTAACTCCAATAAACAATAAAGCTAGGTATGATTTGCCATTACAGTCGACTGTCGCTTATATTAATTAACACCACGGGTGAAATTAACTTTCGGTACGACGTGAAGCATATATCCTGATCGCTTTGTTAGCTTAACACACAGGTTTCAAGATTTAGTTTAACGTTAAAACAGTTGAAATATATTTGATCGATCTTGGTGTTGCAGTTATTCAAGCCGTCTACTATATCAATTAAAATATTTATGATAGATCTTGGTATTGATCTTGATTTTTGTATACAATAGAGTATTTTATTTGTACACACAACACTCCTACGAGATAATTCTACAACAGATTAGAGTACAGCTACATTGTGTCGTTGTCCGAATTATCGTACGATCTTGCTAAATAAATATCAGACAAATTAAAGTTTTCTTTTTGTGTTCACTTTCACCATTTCAATGAATGCGATGTAATTCTGATTTAAATACCGGAATATTTTTCCTTGATCATGCCTGTTTGTTGTCAGTCAAGCCATATCGAGATCGAGATCATCACAGCGCTTGACTTCAATATACGTTTTACAAAGAAGCGTCCGAGTGACTATATCAGTATTACACATGTTTATATGAGTATATCGGTGAATATTTTGACAGAACACGACGTGATTTCGGGTGCAATTATCAGATGTAATCTTAAAACCACGTATATCCAGCAAGTATATGATATGCAGACAAAGATCAGGTGATTTTAATTTCATTTGAATGAATTAAAAGCGTATTACAGGCACGGGCACATGTGTGTTCGTAGAGTGATCCCCGATCTGGTAGAGGTTAACGTTTGGATAAACGAAATGTTTTAAACTCCGTTAAAGAGTTTATAATTAAAGCCAAAATACTGTAACTTCAAAGAACGATCTGGAAGAAATTTTTTATAGAGCTAAGTTTTGACGTTCGTCACATGAACGTATAGTAACATTCATCAATGTGAAGTTTATTACTTCTGAGATGCATATGGAAATACAAACGAAAAGTGACAAAGAAATCACCGTTAAAATGTGTGAACCTTACTAACAAAGTACATCGAAGTGAAATACTTATGATAGTAATTGTTGAATTTTAATTATTTTTAGATAAATTTCTGTGGTACTGATCAAAGTATGAAAAGTATTTTTTAGAACATAAAAAAGAAAAAAAAAGAAAAAAAAAAAAAAAAACGAGATCAAAAACATTTGATATTACCAAATGCTAATTTTCTGTATCTTATTTGATAGATATTTGTTGTGGTTAATCCTGGGTATTATTTTTTTTAGTCTTAGATTTGTAGTCGACTGAAAAAGTCAGATTTAATTTTGAAAATATTAATATGCTATAACCCCTCGCAATGTCTGAAAATATTCTAAGTCCATAATAAGTACAAAAAAAGCACAATGGCATTAGCTGAAAAATTCTAAGTCCCAAAAAAGTAGGAAAAAAGTACATCCATATTTTCACAATCTTTCAAAAAAATTTTAAGTCAGATTTTAGCACAAAAAAAGTACTCTGAAAAATTTCAGAGTCCAAATAAAGTACAGAAAAAGTACCCTGAAAAATTTCTAAGTCCAGAATAAGTACAAAAAAAGTACTCTGAAAAATTTCAGAGTCCAAATAAAGTACAGAAAAAGTACCCTGAAAAGTTTCTAAGTCCAGAAAAGTACAAAAAAAGTACTCTGAGAAATTTCAGAGTCCAAATTTAGTACAGAAAAAGTACTCTGAAAAATTTCTAAGTCCAGAAAAGTACAAAAAAAGTATACTTTTTTGGTACTTTTTCAAAAAAGTAGGAAAAAGTGTATACTTAAAGTAGCATAAAAGTATACTTTAGTGTGCTTTATTTCGGTATGGGTTCAAAAATCTTCTTCTCTACTCTCAGATATGGTGGAGTCAAACACTCTTTATAGATGAAAGGGTCTTGTGGTGCTTTACCAAAAGTGTGAATTGCATGACCCTGGGGTCTCACGTTTGCCCCTGGGGAGGGGGTAAACTTTACTATAGTTTATATAGGGAAATCACATTTTTGACTATTATTTGTTGGATTTGTATTGGAATTCATTCTAACTTGTATCAAATTATCAGCATGGGATGACACTTTGATGGTATGTACATGTTGGCCCTAATTGACCCCCATAGGCTGGTGGGCGGGGCCAAAAAGGGTCAAATTGACTAAAATTTCAAAAATCTTCTTCTCTACTCTCAGATATGGTAGAATCAAATACTCTTCATAGATGGAAGGGTCTTAAGGTGCTTTACCAAAATTGTGAATTTCATGATCCTTGGGTCTCACGTTTGCCCCTGGGGAGGGGGTAAACTTTACTATAGTTTATATAGGGAAATCACATTTTTGACTATTATTTGTTAGCTCACCTGCCCGAAGGGCAAGTGAGCTTATGCCGTGGCGCGGCGTCCGTCGTCCGTCCGTCGTCCGTCCGGCCGTCCGGCCGTCCGTCCGGCGTCAACTTTCCATTCAAGCAACTTCTTCTCAATAACCAAAAGACCTAGAGACCTAATATTGGGCCTGTAGCATGCTGGGGTGAAGGGCTACCAAGTTTGTTCAAATGAATGACCTTGACCTTCATTCAAGGTCACAGGAGTCAAAAAGGCTAAAATCTTCAAACGACTTCTTCTCAACAACCAACAGTCCCAGGGAGTTGATATTGGGTCTGTAGCATGCTGGGGTGAAGGGCTACCAAGTTTGTTCAAATGAATGACCTTGACTTTCATTCAAGGTCACAGGAGTCAAAAAGGCTAAAATCTTTAAACAACTTCTTCTCAATAACCAAGAGTCTCAGGGAGTTGATATTGGGTCTGTAGCATGCTCGGGTGAAGGGCTACCAAGTTTGTTCAAATGAATGACCTTGACTTTCATTCAAGGTCACAGGAGTCAAAAAGGCTAAAATCTTTAAACGACTTCTTCTCAATAACCAAGAGTCCCAGGGAGTTGATATTGGGTCTGTAGCATGCTGGGGTGAAGGGCTACCAAGTTTGTTCAAATGAATGACCTTGACTTTCATTCAAGGTCACAGGAGTCAAAAAGGCTAAAATCTTTAAACAACTTCTTCTCAATAACCAAGAGTCCCAGAGACCTAATATTTGGCCTGTAGCATGCTGGGGTGAAGGGCTACCAAGTTTGTTCAAATGAATGACCTTGACCTTCATTCAAGGTCACAGGGGTCAAAAAGGCTAAAATCTTTAAACGACTTCTTCTCAATAACCAACAGTCCCAGGGAGTTGATATTGGGTCTGTAGCATGCTGGGATGAAGGGCTACCTAGTTTGTTTAAATGAATGGCCTTGACCTTCATTCAAGGTCACAGGGGCCAAAAAGGCTAAAATCTTTAAACGACTTCTTCTCGATAACCAACAGTCCCAGAGACCTAATATTTGGCCTGTAGCATGCTGGGGTAAAGAGCTACCAAGTTTGTTCAAATGAATGACCTTGACTTTCATTCAAGGTCACAGGAGTCAAAAAGGCTAAAATCTTTAAACGACTTCTCAATAACCAAGAGTCCCAGAGACCTAATATTTGGCCTGTAGCATGCTGGGGTGAAGGGCTACCAAGTTTGTTCAAATGAATGACCTTGACTTTCATTCAAGGTCACAGGAGTCGAAAAGGCTAAAATCTTTAAACGACTTCTTCTCAATAACCAAGAGTCCCAGAGAGTTGATATTGGGTCTGTAGCATGCTGGGGTGAAGGGCTACCAAGTTTGTTCAAATGAATGACCTTGACCTTCATTCAAGGTCACGTCGATCAAGTATGCTTAAATCTTTAAATGACTTTTAGTGAAAAGCCAAAGTGCAGAGAGACATTATATTGGTCCTGTAGCATGCTTTCAAATAACTGCAGGATCCATATATGAAAAGATCACAGCATTGCAGGTGAGCGATTTGGGCCCATTGGGCCCTTGTTGGATTTCTATTGGAATTCATTCTAACTTGGTTCAAGTTATCAGCATGGGATGACAGTTTGATGGTATGTACATGTTGGCCCTGGTTGACCCCCAGGGGCTGGTGGGCGGTGCCAAAAAGGGTCAAATTGACTAAAATTTCAAAAATCTTCTTCCCTACTCTCAGATATGGTAGAATCAAATACTCTTCATAGATGGAAGGGTCTTAAGGTGCTTTACCAAAATTGTGAATTTCATGACCCTGGGGTCTCACGTTTGCCCCTGGGGAGGGGGTAAACTTTACTATAGTTTATATAGGGAAATCACATTTTTGACTATTATTTGTTGGATTTCTATTGGAATTCATTCTAACTTGGTTCAAATTATCAGCATGGGATTACAGTTTGATGGTATGTACATGTTGGCCCTGGTTGACCCCCAGGGGCTGGTGGGCGGGGCCAAAAAGGGTCAAATTGACTGAAATTTCCAAAATCTTCTTATCAACTATATGTTAGAATCAAATACTCTCCATAGACTGACCCCATTAGGACTGATGGGTGGGCCAAAAAGGGTCAATTTAGTTGGCCGAAATATTTCAAATCTCAGGTGACCGTTAAGGCCCTTTGGGCCTCTTGTTGGAATTCATTCTAACCTGGATAACATTATCAGCATGGGATAACAGTTTGATGGTATGAATATGTTGGCCCTGACTGACCTCTAGGGGCTGATGGGCGGGGCTAAAAAGGATCAAATTGACTGAAATTTCAAAAATCTTCTTCTCTATACTCTCATATTTGGTAGAATCAAAAACTCTCCATAGATGGAAGGGTCTTATGGTGCTTTACCAAAATTGCCCTGGGGTCTCATGTTTGCCCCTGGGGAGGGGGTAAACTTTACAATAGTTTATATAGGGAAATCACATTTTTGACTACTATTTGTTGGGTTTGTATTGGAGTTCATTCTAACCTGGTTAACATTATCAGCATGGGATAACAGTTTGATGGTATGCACATGTTGGCCCTGACTGACCCATGGGGGCTGATGGGCGGGGCTAAAAAGGGTCAAATTGACTGAAATTTGAAAAATCTTCTTCTCTACTCTGAGATATGGTAGAATCAAACGCTCTTCATAGATGGAAGGGTCTTATGTTGCTTTACCATAAGTGTGAATTTCATGACCCTGGGGTCTCATATATGCCCCTGGGGAGGGGGTAAACTTTACTATAGTTTATGTAGGGAAATCACATTTTTGACTATTATTTGTTGGATTTGTATTGGAACTCATTCTAACCTGGTTAACATTATCAGCATAGGATAACAGTTTGTTTGTATACACATGTTGGCCCTGACTGACCCGCAGGGGCTTATGGGCGGGTTAAAAAGGGTCAAATTGACTGAAATTTCAAAAATCTTCTTTTTAATACCCATATAAGATAGAAGCAAATACTTTTCATAGATAGAAGGGTCTTTTGTTGCTTTACTTAAATTGTGAATTTCATGACCCTGGGGTCTCACGTTTGCCCCTTGGGAAAGGGTAAACTTTGCTATAGTTTATATAGGGAAATCACATTTTTGACAATCATTAGTTTGAATTGTGAATTAATGTGTATACCAGTTGTGAGTTGCTGTGTATACCAGTTGTGAGTTGTTGTGTATACCAGTTGTGAGTTGCTGTGTATACCAGTTATGAGTTGTTGTGTATACCAGTTGATAGTTGCTGTATATACCAGTTGTGAGATGCTGTGTTTACCAGTTGTGAGTTGCTGTGTATACCAGTTGTAAGTTGCTGTATACCAGTTGTGAGTTGCTGTGTTTACCAGTTGTGTATACCAGTTGTGAGTTGTTGTGTATACCAGTTGTGAGTTGCTGTGTATACTGTGAGTTGTGAGTTGTTGTGTATACCAGTTGTGAGTTGTTGTGTATACCAGTTGTGAGTTGCTGTGTATACCAGTTGTAAGTTGCTGTATACCAGTTGTGAGTTGCTGTGTTTACCAGTTGTGTATACCAGTTGTGAGTTGTTGTGTATACCAGTTGTGAGTTGTTGTGTATACCAGTTGTGAGTTGTTGTGTATACCAGTTGTGAGTTGCTGTGTATACCAGTTGTGAGTTGTTGTGTAAACCAGTTGTGAGTTGTTGTGTATACCAGTTGTGAGTTGTTGTGTATACCAGTTGTGAGTTGTTGTGTATACCAGTTGTGAGTTGTTGTGTATACCAGTTGTGCGTTGCTGTGTATACCAGTTGTGAGTTGTTGTGTATACCAGTTGTGAGTTGTTGTGTATACCAGTTGTGAGTTGTTGTGTATACCAGTTGTGAGTTGTTGTGTATACCAGTTGTGCGTTGCTGTGTATACCAGTTGTGAGTTGTTGTGTATACCAGTTGTGAGTTGTTGTGTATACCAGTTGTGAGTTGTTGTGTATACCAGTTGTGAGTTGTTGTGTATACCAGTTGTGCGTTGCTGTGTATACCAGTTGTGAGTTGTTGTGTATACCAGTTGTGAGTTGTTGTGTATACCAGTTGTGAGTTGTTGTGTATACCAGTTGTGAGTTGTTGTGTATACCAGTTGTGCGTTGCTGTGTATACCAGTTGTGAGTTGCTGTGTTTACCAGTTGTGTATACCAGTTGTGAGTTGTTGTGTATACCAGTTGTGAGTTGCTGTGTATACCAGTTGTGAGTTGCTGTGTATACCAGTTGTGAGTTGTTGTGTATACCAGTTGTGAGTTGTTGTGTATACCAGTTGTGAGTTGTTGTGTATACCAGTTGTGAATTAATGTGTATACCAGTTGTGAGTTGTTGTGTATACCAGTTGTGAGTTGTTGTGTATACCAGTTGTGAGTTGTTGTGTATACCAGTTGTGAATTAATGTGTATACCAGTTGTAAGTTGTTGTGTTTACCAGTTTGAGTTGCTGTGTATACCAGTTGTGAGTTGCTGAGTATACCAGTTGTGAGTTGTTGTGTATACCAGTTGTGTATACCAGTTGTGAGTTTTATAATCACAGAATGTTTCTTAACTTAGATCCGATCCAATCCTTAAATCCAATTTAATATCCTAAGGAACATTTTATGTTAAAAGAATTTCATTAAGTCAATGAGTATTGAACTGTGGTCAAGTAACAATGCTGGCGTCTTGATCAAGGGAATCTGTAGTCCTTAGCTCCTTATCCTTACCCTAATTGTCCCTATGTTAACATAATCGGCTTTTGCTGAGTGTATATAGATGTTATCTTACCATGGTGAGAGCAGACATCTATCTAATAAATTCTGATTACCCTGTTACAATTTTTGGAACATTCCATATCAAATAGAAGTAGAATCCACTTCAAGTGATGAGGGATACAGGTAGTTAATAAGACAGATTGTTTCTTGGGATCACAGACATGTGTTTGGATTCATTAAGAAATTTTATTATAATTGCTGATAAAAAGTCTGCCCCACCCTAAAACAGAATCAAGGTACACAAGAATAATATTTACACAGACACACACATATATATGGGTCATATAAGTAACATAAACAGTACTATAATCCTGATAACACTGGATGATCTGAGCCCTTACAAAGGTCTGTATATGTCTGCAGGATGCTAATAACTTAAAATGTTAATATGGGGCAAAAAGTAAACAGTGTGGACAATGAAAAATGCAATCTGCCCCTTTATCAAGACACAGAGAATACAAATAAAATCACATGATATACCCCTACTTATTGATCTGTAAATTTTCCCTTTAAGGATCGAAGGGGGTCAAGTTGACATGAAAATGATAAATGAATCTATTTTATTTTTGGGACCCGAAATGATAATAGTCATGTTTTTTTTGTATCTGTTGTATTTTTCAGAAGTTTTCATGCAGTGCATTTTTAAACATAGTATATACAATTGTATTCCGATGAAATAATCATTATTACAGTATCATAAAAATTGCAGAAAATATATAACACACACACATACATATACAGTGTATAATTATATATACACACACACATCTTACTCCACATTCATAGTCTGTCGTCTTCCGACCATCAACAATCAACTTTTTCTTCATAACCGCTGATTGGAATTGACCAAAATTTTACTGGTAGCATTATCATGGGGAGGGGAATAGAAAGTGTGCAAATGGTGGGGCTGACTCCACTGGGGGCTGACGGATGGGGCCAAAAAGGGTCAATTTGGCTTAATTGATATATACGACTTCTTCTCTGGAACTAAGCAATAGATATCACTCTGGTAGCATCGTTATAGGTTAGGGATGCAAAATTGTACAAATGATGGGACTTACCCCCAAAGGCTTGAGGGGCAGGGCCAAAAGGGGTTAATCAGGATTCAAAATTATACAAATGGTGGGGCTGACCCCTTTTGGGGCCTTTAAAGGGCGGGGCCAAAAGGGGTCCATTTGACAATATTGATATTAATGAATTCTTCTCTGAGACTAAGCAATGTATGACATTGATATTTCAGTAATAATATCCCTGGGAGGTTGGGATTCAAATTTATACAAATGTTGTGGTGGACATCCCCCACCCCCATCCCAAACCCTTGGGGTTTGAGGTCTTTCTCCACCCTTGGAGACTTATTTCTTTTGTTTTAATATCTTTGAAACCATTCAGATCCCCACCCCATAATCATATATACCCTTGCTGGGCATTAAGATATGAACACAATCCTGATGTAATAATAGGCACAGGGTTATTTCCCCACCCAAAGGGACTTCTAGTTTCTTTAAATACACTCATATTGAATTTTGACTTTGTTTCTGGGTTATATCTTTTAAGCAGTTGAGATCCCCACAACATAATCATTCATCAATATAAACATTATTTTGATGTTTGCTCAATTAAACCAGGAGAGCGATACAGGCCCTCTGGGCCTCTTGTTTTAATAGTACTATAGGTTTGAAAACAGCATGTGGCAATGGGGATAAGACTGTTTAAATTGTAAAACAGTATTAAATGGAATTGTTGTTTAACAGAATCAATTTAAAATATGCTTTTACGTTTTAAATATCAATACAGTAATGCTACTTATATAAAACTATATATTTTTGGACAAATTGCTGCCTGTATATACATATATTTTCCTGTGATGCATTAAGGAGCGTACAATTACGGGTCTGTGACTCGCTTGCAGTTTGCAGTAGTGTACTGCTGTCATACGTGTGGCATTCTAAAAATATCTTACTTGTGCCGTCCAGCGAAGCGTTTGTGTGTCAAACGAAAAACTTAAGTAAAAAAGTAAAAGATACTGTTAATGCCTTGGCTTTATAAGCTAAATTGCAAGCTAAAATTGTTCCGACCTCTCCCCGGGTTTTATACACCCAGATATTAAAGAAAACTGATTAGTTCTGACTTTTCACAGGAGTTATCCCTGAAATTAAGCCTGCATTTGTTGGGGGAGGTAGTGCGCCAATAGGGAGATACACATGTAGGGCTAGAATGGGAGGCAAGCTGTTGTCTCATTGCTGTCATGATGTTGGCACAGTTCTGCTTGCTGTAATATGTGGCAACAAGAAATCTTAATAAATTCATCAAATATTCATGAATGGAAAATGTAAAATTCTGTTCACTTCCAAACAGGAAAAAAATATGAATTTTCGGAGAAAGTGGACCTCTCGGATTGTTACTTGCCCCCAAACAAAATTTTACAAATTGGTCTTTGTCATTTTATGGATGGGAAACTCACGGAGACGAGTCTGATCCTCACAGTGCTCCCTTATATTATCTGGAGTTTACTTACATGTGTGGTATTAGCTGGAGGTTACTGACATGTGTGGTATTATCTGGAGTTTACTGACATGTGTGTGGTATTATCTGGAGTTTACTGACATGTGTGTGGTATTATCTGGAGTTTACTGACATGTGTGCAGTATTATCTGGAGTTTACTGACATGTGTGAGGTATTATCTGGAGTTTACTGACATGTGTGCGGTATTATCTGGAGTTTACTGACATGTGTGAGATATTATCTGGAGTTTACTGACATGTGTGCGGTATTATCTGGAGTTTACTGACATGTGTGATGTATTATCTGGAGTTTACTGACATGTGTGAGGTATTATCTGGAGTTTACTGACGTGTGTGTGGTATTATCTGGAGTTTACTGACAGGTGTGTGGTATTATCTTGAGTTTACTGACATGTGTGGTATTATCTGGAGTTTACTGACATGTGTGTGGTATTATCTGGAGTTTACTGACATGTGTGCGGTATTATCTGGAGTTTACTGACATGTGTGGTATTATCTGGAGTTTACTGACATGTGTGGTATTATCTGGAGTTTACTGACATGTGTGTGGTATTATCTGGAGTTTACTGACATGTGTGGTATTAGCTGGAGTTTACTGACATGTGTGGTATTATCTGGAGTTTACTGACATGTGTGAGGTATTATCTGGAGTTTACTGACATGTGTGAGGTATTATCTGGAGTTTACTGACATGTGTGAGGTATTATCTGGAGTTTACTGACATGTGTGATGTATTATCTGGAGTTTACTGACATGTGTGAGATATTATCTGGAGTTTACTGACATGTGTGAGGTATTATCTGGAGTTTACTGACATGTGTGAGGTATTATCTGGAGTTTACTGACATGTGTGTGGTATTATCTGGAGTTTACTGACAGGTGTGGTATTATCTGGAGTTTACTGACATGTGTGGTATTATCTGGAGTTTACTGACATGTGTGTGGTATTATCTGGATTTAACTGACATGTGTGTGGTATTATCTGGAGTTAACTGACATGTGTGAGGTATTATCTGGAGTTTACTGACATGTGTGTGGTATTATCTGGAGTTTACTGACATGTGTGCAGTATTATCTGGAGTTTACTGACATGTGTGAGGTATTATCTGGAGTTTACTGACATGTGTGAGGTATTATCTGGAGTTTACTGACATGTGTGAGGTATTATCTGGAGTTTACTGACATGTGTGAGGTATTATCTGGAGTTTACTGACATGTGTGTGGTATTATCTGGAGTTTACTGACATGTGTGAGGTATTATCTGGAGTTTACTGACATGTGTGCGGTATTATCTGGAGTTTACTGACATGTGTGTGGTATTATCTGGAGTTTACTGACATGTGTGAGGTATTATCTGGAGTTTACTGACAGGTGTGGTATTATCTGGAGTTTACTGACATGTGTGGTATTATCTGGAGTTTACTGACATGTGTGTGGTATTATCTGGATTTAACTGACATGTGTGTGGTATTATCTGGAGTTAACTGACATGTGTGAGGTATCATCTGGAGTTTACTGACATGTGTGTGGTATTATCTGGAGTTTACTGACATGTGTGAGGTATTATCTGGAGTTTACTGACATGTGTGAGGTATTATCTGGAGGTTACTGACATGTGTGAGGTATTATCTGGAGTTTACTGACATGTGTGAGGTATCATCTGGAGTTTACTGACATGTGTGTGGTATTATCTGGAGTTTACTGACATGTGTGAGGTATTATCTGGAGTTTACTGACATGTGTGGTATTATCTGGAGTTTACTGACGTGTGTGGTATTATCTGGAGTTTACTGACATGTGTGTGGTATTATCTTGAGTTTACTGACATGTGTGGTATTATCTGGAGTTTACTGACATGTGTGTGGTATTATCTGGAGTTTACTGACATGTGTGAGGTATTATCTGGAGTTTACTGACATGTGTGGTATTATCTGGAGTTTACTGACATGTGTGGTATTATCTGGAGTTTACTGACATGTGTGTGGTATTATCTGGAGTTTACTGACATGTGTGTGGTATTATCTGGATTTAACTGACATGTGTGTGGTATTATCTGGAGTTAACTGACATGTGTGAGGTATTATCTGGAGTTTACTGACATGTGTGTGGTATTATCTGGAGTTTACTGACATGTGTGAGGTATTATCTGGAGTTTACTGACATGTGTGAGGTATTATCTGGAGTTTACTGACATGTGTGAGGTATTATCTGGAGTTTACTGACATGTGTGAGGTATCATCTGGAGTTTACTGACATGTGTGTGGTATTATCTGGAGTTTACTGACATGTGTGAGGTATTATCTGGAGTTTACTGACATGTGTGGTATTATCTGGAGTTTACTGACGTGTGTGGTATTATCTGGAGTTTACTGACATGTGTGTGGTATTATCTTGAGTTTACTGACATGTGTGGTATTATCTGGAGTTTACTGACATGTGTGTGGTATTATCTGGAGTTTACTGACATGTGTGAGGTATTATCTGGAGTTTACTGACATGTGTGGTATTATCTGGAGTTTACTGACATGTGTGTGGTATTAGCTGGAGTTTACTGACATGTGTGGTATTATCTGGAGTTTACTGACATGTGTGGTATTATCTGGAGTTTACTGACATGTGTGGTATTATCTGGAGTTTACTGACATGTGTGGTATTAGCTGGAGTTTACTGACATGTGTGGTATTATCTGGAGTTTACTGACATGTGTGGTATTATCTGGAGTTTACTGACATGTGTGTGGTATTATCTGGAGTTTACTGACATGTGTGGTATTATCTGGAGTTTACTGACATGTGTGGTATTATCTGGAGTTTACTGACATGTGTGTGGTATTATCTGGAGTTTACTGACATGTGTGGTATTATCTGGAGTTTACTGACATGTGTGAGGTATTATATAGAGTTTACTGACATGTGTGAGGTATTATCTGGAGTTTACTGACATGTGTGAGGTATTATCTGGAGTTTACTGACATGTGTGCGGTATTATCTGGAGTTTACTGACATGTGTGAGATATTATCTGGAGTTTACTGACATGTGTGAGGTATTATCTGGAGTTTACTGACATGTGTGATGTATTATCTGGAGTTTACTGACATGTGTGAGGTATTATCTGGAGTTTACTGACGTGTGTGTGGTATTATCTGGAGTTTACTGACATGTGTGGTATTATCTGGAGTTTACTGACATGTGTGGTATTATCTGGAGTTTACTGACATGTGTTTGGTATTATCTGGATTTAACTGACATGTGTGTGGTATTATCTGGAGTTAACTGACATGTGTGAGGTATTATCTGGAGTTTACTGACATGTGTGTGGTATTATCTGGAGTTTACTGACATGTGTGAGGTATTATCTGGAGTTTACTGACATGTGTGAGGTATTATCTGGAGTTTACTGACATGTGTGAGGTATTATCTGGAGTTTACTGACATGTGTGAGGTATCATCTGGAGTTTACTGACATGTGTGTGGTATTATCTGGAGTTTACTGACATGTGTGAGGTATTATCTGGAGTTTACTGACATGTGTGGTATTATCTGGAGTTTACTGACGTGTGTGGTATTATCTGGAGTTTACTGACATGTGTGTGGTATTATCTGGAGTTTACTGACATGTGTGAGGTATTATCTGGAGTTTACTGACATGTGTGGTATTATCTGGAGTTACTGACATGTGTGTAGCTGGAGTTTACTGACATGTGTGGTATTATCTGGAGTTTACTGACATGTGTGAGGTATTATCTGGAGTTTACTGACATGTGTGAGGTATTATCTGGAGTTTACTGACATGTGTGAGGTATTATCTGGAGTTTACTGACATGTGTGCGGTATTATCTGGAGTTTACTGACATGTGTGAGATATTATCTGGAGTTTACTGACATGTGTGAGGTATTATCTGGAGTTTACTGACATGTGTGATGTATTATCTGGAGTTTACTGACATGTGTGAGGTATTATCTGGAGTTTACTGACGTGTGTGTGGTATTATCTGGAGTTTGCTGACATGTGTGGTATTATCTGGAGTTTACTGACATGTGTGAGGTATTATCTGGAGTTTACTGACATGTGTGTGGTGTGACGAACTTCAGTGTCATCTGCTTTGTATAAGGTGACTTGTCAATCCAACCGATGAAATTCGTGTATGGCCAGGTACCCATTTCTATTGCGTTTGATTGACAGACAGCCAAGATGGATACTATCCACCAATGACGGCGATCATGTTGATTAATCACAAAATGAAAACGTGTTGTATTCTATAAGACACTACGTAATAAAATGTACAAGTATTATGATTTTATAAAAATCATTGAAATCACATTTTTGATAGAAACAGTAACCATAAAATAGGCCAGAGTAAAAAAAAAAAAAATACTCAGTGACATGATATTAATGTGAAGACATGAAACAGCCGGTACATTTAACACCCATATTATATGGATGCCCTAAGATACGAAATATTGCAGGTTTTTGACTATGCAACCAGTATCATTACACATAATTAGTGTTATTCCCACTTTTGATCAGTTTCATATGTGGAATTAGCCAGAGTTTCTATTGGCCTCCTCTGGCACACTACGATATGAAAACGTGGAATTCTCCGACAGCTGACATGTGGCATGTCGCTAAGATTTTGGTCCTAATACAATAAAATCGGGAATGACATAACACTTACATATATGGATAAATGAGATATTTATTTACCCCAGTATACCCATTTAGTCCCATCTAGGTGTTTAATTCAGTCCTTATAGACCTCGCTTTACGCTAGTCAATATTTCATTCTGGATTCGACGCCATGTTGCTAACTATACATTGTAGGTCGCGGTCGGCCTAATTACCTAATCCATGTGCGATGATACAACTTTTATTTCTATAGATTTTACCGCTTATAATTAAGAAATTATGAATTTTTGAATTTAATATAACAGGTTTTGTGAAATAATAAGCTTAGTTTTCTTGATTCAAACTACACCAGAAATGTATGGAAATTATATCCTTACTTGGATTAAAGTTGTTTAAAAAGGATAAATGATCATCACACAGTGATTCTTAGATCTACTACTCAAGAAATAACTTCCATCAAATCTACTTTCTTTTACCTGTCAGCGACACAGCGGATTTTTTACAGTTCTTTATATATCTAAATATACTACACATTATCTATGTCCCCTCTAGACTACGACTATAGTGACAAATAAAAATATATATCATATTTTCAAGCTAAGTACAACTGGTGTTTAAATCTACGGCATTTATAAGAGATGGAAATAATTAAAACCAATGGCAAATGGTTATACCGTACGTCCCTGGTCACATCGATCATAGCGTTGATGGGTGTCAGTTATATACATGTAATTACTCCATACCGATTCATATTACAGGTAAATTTTATCGCATGAGTCAGCACCGATGAGTCCTGCTGATCCTCTGTGATCCTCTGTGATCCTCAGTGTCTCGATCGCGGAGGTTCACCGCGGCACGCTTGGTCACTGCGATCTTTGATGATTTAACCCCGGTGATCGATCGGCATAATTCGTCTATCACCAGGAAACACGGTGATTATTTCTCCATGTACACTCGTCACCATAAATCGCGGGGGAAAGGGTAGAAGTATTAAAAGCTACGGTCCTTACTGTATTATCTGGAGTTTACTGACATGTGTGTGGTATTATCTGGAGTTAACTGACATGTGTGGTATTATCTGGAGTTTACTGACATGTGTGTGGATAATTATCTGGAGTTTACTGACATGTGTGTGGTATTATCTGGAGTTTACTGACATGTGTGAGGTATTATCTGGAGTTTACTGACATGTGTGTGGTATTATCTGGAGTTTACTGACATGTGTGAGGTATTATCTGGAGTTTACTGACATGTGTGGTATTATCTGGAGTTTACTGACGTGTGTGGTATTATCTGGAGTTTACTGACATGTGTGTGGTATTATCTTGAGTTTACTGACATGTGTGGTATTATCTGGAGTTTACTGACATGTGTGTGGTATTATCTGGAGTTTACTGACATGTGTGAGGTATTATCTGGAGTTTACTGACATGTGTGGTATTATCTGGAGTTTACTGACATGTGTGGTATTATCTGGAGTTTACTGACATGTGTGTGGTATTATCTGGAGTTTACTGACATGTGTGGTATTAGCTGGAGTTTACTGACATGTGTGGTATTATCTGGAGTTTACTGACATGTGTGGTATTATCTGGAGTTTACTGACATGTGTGGTATTATCTGGAGTTTACTGACATGTGTGGTATTATCTGGAGTTTACTGACATGTGTGTGGTATTATCTGGAGTTTACTGACATGTGTGGTATTATCTGGAGTTTACTGACATGTGTGAGGTATTATATAGAGTTTACTGACATGTGTGAGGTATTATCTGGAGTTTACTGACATGTGTGAGGTATTATCTGGAGTTTACTGACATGTGTGCGGTATTATCTGGAGTTTACTGACATGTGTGAGATATTATCTGGAGTTTACTGACATGTGTGAGGTATTATCTGGAGTTTACTGACATGTGTGATGTATTATCTGGAGTTTACTGACATGTGTGATGTATTATCTGGAGTTTACTGACGTGTGTGTGGTATTATCTGGAGTTTACTGACATGTGTGGTATTATCTGGAGTTTACTGACATGTGTGGTATTATCTGGAGTTTACTGACATGTGTTTGGTATTATCTGGATTTAACTGACATGTGTGTGGTATTATCTGGAGTTAACTGACATGTGTGAGGTATTATCTGGAGTTTACTGACATGTGTGTGGTATTATCTGGAGTTTACTGACATGTGTGCGGTATTATCTGGAGTTTACTGACATGTGTGAGGTATTATCTGGAGTTTACTGACATGTGTGAGGTATTATCTGGAGTTTACTGACATGTGTGAGGTATCATCTGGAGTTTACTGACATGTGTGTGGTATTATCTGGAGTTTACTGACATGTGTGAGGTATTATCTGGAGTTTACTGACATGTGTGGTATTATCTGGAGTTTACTGACGTGTGTGGTATTATCTGGAGTTTACTGACATGTGTGTGGTATTATCTGGAGTTTACTGACATGTGTGAGGTATTATCTGGAGTTTACTGACATGTGTGGTATTATCTGGAGTTTACTGACATGTGTGGTATTAGCTGGAGTTTACTGACATGTGTGGTATTATCTGGAGTTTACTGACATGTGTGAGGTATTATCTGGAGTTTACTGACATGTGTGAGGTATTATCTGGAGTTTACTGACATGTGTGCGGTATTATCTGGAGTTTACTGACATGTGTGAGATATTATCTGGAGTTTACTGACATGTGTGAGGTATTATCTGGAGTTTACTGACATGTGTGATGTATTATCTGGAGTTTACTGACATGTGTGAGGTATTATCTGGAGTTTACTGACGTGTGTGTGGTATTATCTGGAGTTTGCTGACATGTGTGGTATTATCTGGAGTTTACTGACATGTGTGAGGTATTATCTGGAGTTTACTGACATGTGTGTGGTGTGACGAACTTCAGTGTCATCTGCTTTGTATAAGGTGACTTGTCAATCCAACCGATGAAATTCGTGTATGGCCAGGTACCCATTTCTATTGCGTTTGATTGACAGACAGCCAAGATGGATACTATCCACCAATGACGGCGATCATGTTGATTAATCACAAAATGAAAACGTGTTGTATTCTATAAGACACTACGTAATAAAATGTACAAGTATTATGATTTTATAAAAATCATTGAAATCACATTTTTGATAGAAACAGTAACCATAAAATAGGCCAGAGTAAAAAAAAAAAAAATACTCAGTGACATGATATTAATGTGAAGACATGAAACAGCCGGTACATTTAACACCCATATTATATGGATGCCCTAAGATACGAAATATTGCAGGTTTTTGACTATGCAACCAGTATCATTACACATAATTAGTGTTATTCCCACTTTTGATCAGTTTCATATGTGGAATTAGCCAGAGTTTCTATTGGCCTCCTCTGGCACACTACGATATGAAAACGTGGAATTCTCCGACAGCTGACATGTGGCATGTCGCTAAGATTTTGGTCCTAATACAATAAAATCGGGAATGACATAACACTTACATATATGGATAAATGAGATATTTATTTACCCCAGTATACCCATTTAGTCCCATCTAGGTGTTTAATTCAGTCCTTATAGACCTCGCTTTACGCTAGTCAATATTTCATTCTGGATTCGACGCCATGTTGCTAACTATACATTGTAGGTCGCGGTCGGCCTAATTACCTAATCCATGTGCGATGATACAACTTTTATTTCTATAGATTTTACCGCTTATAATTAAGAAATTATGAATTTTTGAATTTAATATAACAGGTTTTGTGAAATAATAAGCTTAGTTTTCTTGATTCAAACTACACCAGAAATGTATGGAAATTATATCCTTACTTGGATTAAAGTTGTTTAAAAAGGATAAATGATCATCACACAGTGATTCTTAGATCTACTACTCAAGAAATAACTTCCATCAAATCTACTTTCTTTTACCTGTCAGCGACACAGCGGATTTTTTACAGTTCTTTATATATCTAAATATACTACACATTATCTATGTCCCCTCTAGACTACGACTATAGTGACAAATAAAAATATATATCATATTTTCAAGCTAAGTACAACTGGTGTTTAAATCTACGGCATTTATAAGAGATGGAAATAATTAAAACCAATGGCAAATGGTTATACCGTACGTCCCTGGTCACATCGATCATAGCGTTGATGGGTGTCAGTTATATACATGTAATTACTCCATACCGATTCATATTACAGGTAAATTTTATCGCATGAGTCAGCACCGATGAGTCCTGCTGATCCTCTGTGATCCTCTGTGATCCTCAGTGTCTCGATCGCGGAGGTTCACCGCGGCACGCTTGGTCACTGCGATCTTTGATGATTTAACCCCGGTGATCGATCGGCATAATTCGTCTATCACCAGGAAACACGGTGATTATTTCTCCATGTACACTCGTCACCATAAATCGCGGGGGAAAGGGTAGAAGTATTAAAAGCTAAGGTCCTTACTGTATTATCTGGAGTTTACTGACATGTGTGAGGTATTATCTGGAGTTTACTGACATGTGTGAGGTATTATCTGGAGTTTACTGACATGTGTGAGGTATTATCTGGAGTTTACTGACATGTGTGAGGTATCATCTGGAGTTTACTGACATGTGTGTGGTATTATCTGGAGTTTACTGACATGTGTGAGGTATTATCTGGAGTTTACTGACATGTGTGGTATTATCTGGAGTTTACTGACGTGTGTGGTATTATCTGGAGTTTACTGACATGTGTGTGGTATTATCTGGAGTTTACTGACATGTGTGAGGTATTATCTGGAGTTTACTGACATGTGTGGTATTATCTGGAGTTTACTGACATGTGTGGTATTAGCTGGAGTTTACTGACATGTGTGGTATTATCTGGAGTTTACTGACATGTGTGAGGTATTATCTGGAGTTTACTGACATGTGTGAGGTATTATCTGGAGTTTACTGACATGTGTGCGGTATTATCTGGAGTTTACTGACATGTGTGAGATATTATCTGGAGTTTACTGACATGTGTGAGGTATTATCTGGAGTTTACTGACATGTGTGAGGTATTATCTGGAGTTTACTGACATGTGTGAGGTATTATCTGGAGTTTACTGACGTGTGTGTGGTATTATCTGGAGTTTGCTGACATGTGTGGTATTATCTGGAGTTTACTGACATGTGTGTGGTATTATCTGGAGTTTACTGACATGTGTGTGGTGTGACGAACTTCAGTGTCATCTGCTTTGTATAAGGTGACTTGTCAATCCAACCGATGAAATTCGTGTACGGCCAGGTACCCATTTCTATTGCGTTTGATTGACAGACAGCCAAGATGGATACTATCCACCAATGACGGCTATCATGTTGATTAATCACAAAATGAAAACGTGTTGTATTCTATAAGACACTACGTAATAAAATGTACAAGTATTATGATTTTATAAAAATCATTGAAATCACATTTTTGATAGAAACAGTAACCATAAAATAGGCCAGAGTAAAAAAAAAAAAAAATACTCAGTGACATGATATTAATGTGAAGACATGAAACAGCCGGTACATTTAACACCCATATTATATGGATGCCCTAAGATACGAAATATTGCAGGTTTTTGACTATGCAACCAGTATCATTACACATAATTAGTGTTATTCCCACTTTTGATCAGTTTCATATGTGGAATTAGCCAGAGTTTCTATTGGCCTCCTCTGGCACACTACGATATGAAAACGTGGAATTCTCCGACAGCTGACATGTGGCATGTCGCTAAGATTTTGGTCCTAATACAATAAAATCGGGAATGACATAACACTTACATATATGGATAAATGAGATATTTATTTACCCCAGTATACCCATTTAGTCCCATCTAGGTGTTTAATTCAGTCCTTATAGACCTCGCTTTACGCTAGTCAATATTTCATTCTGGATTCGACGCCATGTTGCTAACTATACATTGTAGGTCGCGGTCGGCCTAATTACCTAATCCATGTGCGATGATACAACTTTTATTTCTATAGATTTTACCGCTTATAATTAAGAAATTATGAATTTTTGAATTTAATATAACAGGTTTTGTGAAATAATAAGCTTAGTTTTCTTGATTCAAACTACACCAGAAATGTATGGAAATTATATCCTTACTTGGATTAAAGTTGTTTAAAAAGGATAAATGATCATCACACAGTGATTCTTAGATCTACTACTCAAGAAATAACTTCCATCAAATCTACTTTCTTTTACCTGTCAGCGACACAGCGGATTTTTTACAGTTCTTTATATATCTAAATATACTACACATTATCTATGTCCCCTCTAGACTACGACTATAGTGACAAATAAAAAAATATATCATATTTTCAAGCTAAGTACAACTGATGTTTAAATCTACGGCATTTATAAGAGATGGAAATAATTAAAACCAATGGCAAATGGTTATACCGTACGTCCCTGGTCACATAGATCATAGCGTTGATGGGTGTCAGTTATATACATGTAATTACTCCATACCGATTCATATTACAGGTAAATTTTATCGCATGAGTCAGCACCGATGAGTCCTGCTGATCCTCTGTGATCCTCTGTGATCCTCAGTGTCTCGATCGCGGAGGTTCACCGCGGCACGCTTGGTCACTGCGATCTTTGATGATTTAACCCCGGTGATCGATCGGCATAATTCGTCTATCACCAGGAAACACGGTGATTATTTCTCCATGTACACTCGTCACCATAAATCGCGGGGGAAAGGGTAGAAGTATTAAAAGCTAAGGTCCTTACTGTATTATCTGGAGTTTACTGACATGTGTGTGGTATTATCTGGAGTTTACTGACATGTATGAGGTATTATCTGGAGTTTACTGACATGTGTGGTATTATCTGGAGTTTACTGACATGTGTGTGGTATTATCTGGAGTTTACTGACATGTGTGTGGTATTATCTGGAGTTTACTGACATGTGTGTGGTATTATCTGGAGTTTACTGACATGTGTGAGGTATCATCTGGAGTTTACTGACATGTGTGCAGTATTATCTGGAGGTTACTGACATGTGTAATATTATCTGGAGTTTACTGACATGTGTGAGGTATTATCTGGAGTTTACTGACATGTGTGCGGTATTATCTGGAGGTTACTGACATGTGTAATATTATCTGGAGTTTACTGACATGTGTGAGGTATTATCTGGAGTTTACTGACATGTGTGCGGTATTATCTGGAGGTTACTGACATGTGTGTGGTATTATCTGGAGTTTACTGACATGTGTGAGGTATTATCTGGAGGTTACTGACATGTGTGCGGTATTATCTGGAGGTTACTGACATGTGTGTGGTATTATCTGGAGTTTACTGACATGTGTGCGGTATTATCTGGAGGTTACTGACATGTGTGCGGTATTATCTGGAGTTTACTGACATGTGTGAGGTATTATCTGGAGTTTACTGACATGTGTGCGGTATTATCTGGAGGTTACTGACATGTGTGTGGTATTATCTGGAGTTTACTGACATGTGTGAGGTATTATCTGGAGGTTACTGACATGTGTAATATTATCTGGAGTTAACTGACATGTGTGCAGTACTTAGGAAACTTTCACATTTGCTCATGTTTATATGCAAAAAAACATTTCCCCCCAATCAACACAATCATAATGCAGAAATCTGGACCACAGAAAAGATGATATGTGTGACCGTCCTGAAGAAATGTACCAGTGTTGTCTCTTAATTTATTGACACATATAATTCAATGTATAAGAATTTCTCTTTGGATTGCCCTCGAATTTTAACACACAAATTTCGCAATACTTGTATGGTACAACATAATATCCTGTTGGTCTTGATAAAAATATGTAGTGCATTGGAGTTGATATTACACTACATTTAGTTGTTTCAGTTATCAGGTTAGCATGATAAAATAGTTTGTTTGCCAGAGAATTTATGCAGAGCATCAAGGTTTTCTTGTTTTCAGTTTTAAATGATTTTAAATGGCCGACCTATTTTTGGGGCCCAAATTGATAAAAGAATTTTTCCAAAGATTATCATTTCACACCCAGATATACCATATGATTCTCTCAAAGGGTCAGGAAGACCTAGTATTGTCATGTTTTGTGTACATGCTTGTCCACCTTACTGTTGTATGTCTGTATTTTTTTTTTTTACATTTGAACTTCTTAACAAGTTCAATCAGTGGGATTTAGCTCTAACTTGCCTGATATGATCCTGACCAAGTGTTGTTATTTTTCGGGTCAGTCTTAAATTCAAGATTACCACCATCACAACAAATTTTGAATTTCTTCTTGAGGTTCCACCAGTGGAACAACTCTAACTGAGATGATACTGAGATATATTCCAGAGCAAGTTTTGTTTGATGTTTTAGTTATTCTGAAATCCAAGATAGCCACCATGGCTGCCATCTTAAAAAACACTTTTCAAACTTATTCTCAAGTACCCTCATGGCCAGCAGTACCAATAACAATCGGCACAGTATAATCAGAGAAGGTCTCTTTCGAATTTAGATATGGATATTCAGATAGACCGATATGTCTGATTCCGTACAGTGTTAACTTGGTACACTCCATTTATAAATGCCTGGCATCTTGCCAAGCTTTCTAGTGTTGACTTTATATGCAGAAAAGGAATGTTTTATGGTAAAACTGGGGACTTGTATTTTACAGTTAGATAGACAGGAGAATGTTTATGTGGAAGAGCATCTGAAGCTGTTTTAATAATAGATGGGAGTATTTTATTACGTGACAGAACGTCACTATAGTTAGTATAGTCAAGTGTTGACTTTATTCCTATATCCTGTGGAGCTCAATTGCATTTGTGGGAAAAAAATCAGCAAATTCTTCATTTTTTTATAAGATATATTTGCAAAAAGACAGCTTTTCTACCCTATTACTATATGTGGCAAACAGTAATATACATTTATCAAATAAAAATTATCTAAATTCTGGCAAAAATAATACCTCGGTAATTAAAAAAAAAAAAAACAGTGGTTATAGCATTTTTATATAGTTCAATACTTTCTAAGATCTGGTGAAAACAAATATTTTCATCCCATTTTGGATTTAAGTTTTTGAGGGCTTGTAATAATTGACTTGAAGTACATGTACAATACATGTAATCCTCCTGAAAAACACAAAGTCCTGAGTAAAGAATCAATCATTGTGAAGTGCAGTTTGTCTAGCTGTGACCCAGTGAGTTTAATTAGATTTTAAAGCTGATCATAAGAAACAGTTTCAGTTAAATGTTTATTTGACATTTGACTTTTTCAGTCATCAGTCATTCACTCTTTAATGGTTTAAACAATTTCAAAACTGGAAAATTGGAAATTTTATACAATCATGTATTGAAATTTTAATATGATGGAGTTCATTTTAAGAGCAGAGTGAACATTGGAGCCAGGAGGCCCTGTACTTTAGTTTAATATCATTGAGCAATAAAATGGTTGTAATACCCATGAAATGATGATAGCAAAACCAACTATAAGCTGATATAGAAATAATTTTGATTGTATTTTAATTATCCCTGCATTGATTATGAAATGAAGAGTTAATTCGCTTACATTGAAACTATACAGCTGACAGTTATCAACCAGCTAAAAAATGGTCTCATCAGGTGTATTATATGCCTTATCGAGCAAATAAGAAAATATTCCTTTAAATCAAATGGCTAAAAACTTTCTATAGATATCAAGGGCAGTCAACAGTAAGTGTTACTGGTTATATGATAAAGGACACAGTCAATAGTCAGTGTTACTGGTTATATGATAAAGGAAACAGTCAATAGTCAGTGTTACTGGTTATATGATAAAGGACAGAGTCAACGGTCAGTGTTACTGGTTATATGATAAAGGACAGAGTCAACGGTCAGTGTTACTGGTTATATGATAAAGGACACAGTCAATAGTCAGTGTTACTGGTTATATGATAAAGGACACAGTCAACGGTCAGTGTTACTGGTTATATGATAAAGGACACAGTCAACGGTCAGTGTTACTGGTTATATGATAAAGGACACAGTCAATAGTCAGTGTTACTGGTTATATGATAAAGGACACAGTCAACGGTCAGTGTTACTGGTTATATGATAAAGGACACAGTCAACGGTCAGTGTTACTGGTTATATGATAAAGGACACAGTAAATAGTCAGTGTTACTGGTTATATGATAAAGGACACAGTCAACAGTAAGTGTTACTGGTTATATGATAAAGGACACAGTCAACAGTAAGTGTTACTGGTTATATGATAAAGGACACAGTCAATAGTCAGTGTTACTGGTTATATGATAAAGGACACAGTCAACGGTCAGTGTTACTGGTTGTATGATAAAGGACACAGTAAATAGTCAGTGTTACTGGTTATATGATAAAGGACACAGTAAATAGTCAGTGTTACTGGTTATATGATAAAGGACAGAGTCAATAGTCAGTGTTACTGGTTATATGATAAAGGACACAGTAAATAGTCAGTGTTACTGGTTATATGATAAAGGACACAGTCAATAGTCAGTGTTACTGGTTATATGATAAAGGACACAGTCAATAGTCAGTGTTACTGGTTATATGATAAAGGACACAGTCAATAGTCAGTGTTACTGGTTATATGATAAAGGACACAGTCAACGGTCAGTGTTACTGGTTATATGATAAAGGACACAGTCAATAGTCAGTGTTACTGGTTATATGATAAAGGACACAGTCAACGGTCAGTGTTACTGGTTATATGATAAAGGACACAGTCAACAGTCAGTGTTACTGGTGGTTATATGATAAAGGACACAGTCAATAGTCAGTGTTACTGGTTATATGATAAAGGACACAGTCAATAGTCAGTGTTACTGGTTATATGATAAAGGACACAGTCAACGGTCAGTGTTACTGGTTATATGATAAAGGATGAGATGATCCTGAGCTGATGCTGACCAATTGTTCTTATTTTTTGGGGAAGGTAAGAAATCCAAGATAGTGCCATGATTTTCATCCTTAAAAACGCATTTTGAACTTAATCTCAAGATTCAACAGTTGTTACAAGCTAGTTCATGGTGTGTTATAGTCAGTTGACCATTTAGCCCTGTGGGCCTCTTGTTCTCTCTATTATATTGTATATAAGGCTGAAAATGTACTAACATTTATTTTAGGTCATTTATTTGTGATATATGTTTTTATTGGTATAGAATGCACTACCTTGCTTTAGTATTTATAGTAATTTCTACCACAATACCCTGTGTTATTCAACTCTCAGACCATCAGTTAATCATTACAGCTGTTGATTAACAATCTGTTTATACCACACGTGGTATAAACTCTGTACGCATTTTGATTGGCTAACACGGTGAACTTTGACCCAAGCTGCAATTGTTATTGACGTCATCAATAATCTAATGACGTCACATCACCGGGTCCCGGACGTCACAGGTACACTTTATTTGCATACGCGAAATTATACTTGGCCACGTTTCCCTTTGATTCAAGCCGATATTATTGTGGTAGAAACAGGTCACACGACTCGAAATTGTTGGATATGGAATTTATTTCACACTCGTAAGTTATTTTTTAAAAGTTGCAAAAAACACTTTCTAAAGCTTGTGTCTTTTGTAACTTTTAAAAAATAACTTACTCGTGTGAAATAAATTCCATATCCAACAACCACTCGTTGTGTAACCTCTATTTAAATGATAGCACTTTGCAAGCAAATATTTCATTGCTTGGTCTCAAAGTATGGATCAGATCCTTTTTCCTTCTGCCATTAAGACTCCGCTGTACTTTTCCATCTGGGCCAACAAGTGATATAAGTTATGAACTTGTTTAACAATTGTTTTAGAATAGATAAGTTTCATTTTCATGATGTCCGGAGGGGCAAACACTTATAACTCCTCAATGAACAGGATGTGTTCTTCTGAGTTTGACTCTATAGGTATAAACGGCTCAGACTTTGTCAAGTAGGAATCATTGTGTGTACCCGACACTGAGCACTTGGGTTTAGTGTTATCTGGTGAGGATGGGAGAAGTTGTATGAAATCAATGTCTTGCAGCTTTAAAGACCAATTCATCTTGACCTTATTATATTTTAGTATTAATTGTGTCCTAGAGACCTTGTTAATTACTTTGGTTATCCTAAAATAAGAAGGATGCTTATTTTCGGATAACTACGTATATAGTAACATACATTTAACCTAAGGGAGGGTTTTAAATGTTTGTAACTGTAGTTATCCTAAAATAAGTACCATCCCTAAGTTTAAATGTTTGTAACTGTAGTTATCCTAAAATAAGTACCATCCCTTAGTTTAAATGTTTAATTGTAACTGTAGTTATCCTAAAATAAGACGTACCATCCCATAGTTTAAATGTTTGTAACTGTAGTTATCCTAAAATAAGTACCATCCCTTAGTTTAAATGTTTAATTGTAACTGTAGTTATCCTAAAATAAGTACCATAGTTTAAATGTTTGTAACTGTAGCTATCCTAAAATAAGTACCATCCCTAAGTTTAAATGTTTGTAACTGTAGTTATCCTAAAATAAGTACCATCCCTTAGTTTAAATGTTTGTAACTGTAGCTATCCTAAAATAAGTACCATCCCTTAGTTTAAATGTTTGTATAACTGTAGTTATCCTAAAATAAGGACACTGTAGTTATCCTTAAATAAGTACCCGTCCTTAGTTTAAATGTCTGTTTCTGTATTTAACCTAAAATTAGCTCCTTCCCTTAGTGAAAAGTTTGTTACTGTATTTAACCTAAAATAAGCTCCATCCCTTAGAGTAAGAGTTTGCACCATATTTATCCTCAAATATTAGCTCCCTCCTTTAGTGTAAAATTTTGGTACTGTATTTATCCTCAAATAAGTCCTTTCTCTTAGTCTATAAGATTAGTACAGTAATTTTCCTCATATAAGCCCCTTCCTTCAGTGCAAAAGTTTCCAAGAAAACATGGTGAAATGCTTAATTCTCCATGGACCCCCATTCTCGGCCATTCACCTGTATATATATTTCACTCTCTAGTCAACCTAGCCATCCAAATGTGCTCTGTTTATATTGATACAACATTGTTTATGTAAAAATATATCTTATCATTGTGGTACATTGACCACAAGGTTAATTTACCATGGTGGTCAAAATAGTTTTGATTAGTCATTGTACAAGTATTACTATTTCTCATTGAGACAAAATGCCAGACACTTTAATCACACATATGCTACTATTTTGTTTCACTTATAAAGATAGATATATATACATAGATGTGAGAAAAAGTCCTGTCCTTTCAACATGACTCATGTCCTTCCTATTGACGAGTGTTTTGTGGGTGTTATACAATGACTGTAAATTAGACAGTCACTTTATATTAATAAAAATGTTACATGTGGTTTACATCCTTTTTTTTCCATAGGATGAGAGAAGAGTGATGAATGACTGATACACTTGACAGTGATCCTCGGTTTGTATATTCTAGTGACTTCCCTTGAAAGCCTAGGTGTTTTATGCTGTTGAATGACAATTAAACTAACTTTCTAACTATGAGAGGTACTCGCATATTGTTTCATGACATTGACTTATTGAAAAGTTCATTCATTATACCCCCGCAACGAAGTTAGTGGGGTATACTGGAATCAGGTTGTCTGTCCGTCCGTCTGTCTGTCTGTAGACACATTTTGTCTGGACAACTCCTCCTAAACCAATGACCCGATTTCAATCAAACTTCACACAAATATAGAGGACCATGTGTAGATGTGCTTGCCACTTTCATTTTCTCAAAATTATGTCTATGTAAGTTATGTAAGTTTGTCCGGACAACTCCTCCTAAACCGATGGGTTGATTTCAATGAAACTTCACACAAATATTAATGATCAAATGTAGATGGGCATGCCACTTTCTTTTTCACAAAATTATGGTTGCTATGGCAACTGGTCACTATAAACAGGTTTTCCGATAAGAACCATAACTTTAAGTTTGTCCGGTCAACGACAACTCCTAAACCAAAGGGCCAATTTCAATGAAACTTCACACAAATATAGAAGACCATGTGTAGATGTGCATGCCACTTTCTTTTTCTCAAAATTATGGTTGCTATGGCAACTGGTCACTGAATTCTCTTTATTGTGAACAACCCATATTTCAGACATATCGGCATGCACAGGTTATCTTAGTTGGCCTTTAATTAAACAAATTCACCATTGACTTGTGCAGATTGCGGGGGTATTAGTCAGCCATCCTGGCGACAGTTCTAGTTCATTTTTGTTTGATTATTTAACTATTCATGATCATCATTCTTTCAACCAATCCTTCATTCGTTTGTTTATTTGTTTGTTCATCATTCACTGGATAAATGGTAAAAACATAGACAATAAAATGACAGAAGGATAAAAATGATTTGAAATAGGATCAAGTATGATGCATTACAATGGCAATGATTATAAAACCTTGGCTTCCTTCTATTACATGACCAACTATTATAAAACCTGGGATTTGTAGTACACACTAGCTTCTAGTGTAACCAACTATTATAAAACCTGGCATTTGTAATACTGACTATCTTCTATCAAATAACCAATTTTCTACCACAATACGCTGTGTTATTCCACTCTAAAGCCATTGTATAAATGTGCCGACTGTTGGATATATAAATTATATATATAATGTTCCACTAGTGGACTCTCTTAAGCTCGTGTCTTTTGTAACTTTAAAAAAAATAACTTACTCGTGTGAAATAAATTCCATATCCAACAATCATTCTGGTAGCATCTCTTTGGGGTAGGGATAGAAAATTGTAGGAATGGTGGGGCTGCATGACCCCCTAGGGGCCTGAGATGTGGGGCCAAAAGGGGTAATTTTTTCTAAATTGATGGAAACAACTTCTTCTCTGAAACTAAGCAATGGATAACGCTCATATTTGACTGGTAGCTTCCTTATGGGGTAGGGATACAAAATTGTTCAAATGGTGGTGCTGACCCCCTGGGGGCCTGAAGGGCTCTACCAAAAGGGGTCAATTTGGCTCAGATGTTGAAAACAACATCTTCTCTGAAACTAAGTAATGGATATCACTCATATTTGTCTGTTGGTATTGTTATGGGATGTTGATTCAAAATTGTACATGGTTGACGCTGATCCCCTGGGGGCTGAGGGGCGGGGCCAAAAGGGGTAAATTTGGTTAAATTGATATAAACAACTTCTTCATTGAAACTAAGTTATGGATATCACTCATAATTGTCTGGTAACATCAATAGAGGGTAGGGATTCAAAATTGTACAAATGGTGGGGCTGACCCTGATGTAAGAATAGGCCTGGCCCAGGGTTCTTTCCCCACCCCAAGGGACTTATGGTTTCTTTAAATCATGTTTAATCTTGACTTTGTTTCTGGATTATATCTTTGAAGCAGTTGACTCATCCCCACAACATAATTGTATATAATCATACGTCAACAAATGAAGCTATTAGCAAATGGAACATAAACATTATTTTGATGTTTGCTCAAATTAACCAGGTGAGTGATGATACTTGTGCTCTGTTATCATGAGAGTCTGTGAAAGTGAGAGAATTGTGATGGAGAGAGTTTACAACTGATGGGTACTAACATCACAATTATATACTTATGTTTCTGTTATGATGATGTAATTCTGGGGGGTTATCAGGGTTGCCACCATCTTAGGATGCCAAAGTGGGAGATCTCCCACAAAGAGACTCTTGAAAGTGGGAGATTTTGTGCGGCGTCATTTTATCCACATTTTCAGGTTTCAGAATTCCTAAATTATGATAATATTATTATCAAAAACTACACAAAACACTTGTATAGTTCATGGGAAGCTAGCTTCTGTTTATTTCTCCACCAAATTTGCTTTGTATGTATTATAGGCCTGTTGTGCTGCACATAACATGTCCTCACTGGGCTTGAACTGAAACAAGTGTCTTCAGTGTTTTGTTTGGCTGCCATCAAAGCACAAATGGTGTCATTATGAAGTTATGATCTACGATCACAATGTACAATCTTCATGAACGAAAACATTCTCTCACTGTCTGCATTACTCACTTTGATAACAAGGCAGTACTATGCTACCTTGCTAAGTAATAGGTACCTCAGCTTTTGAGTAAATGGGTCTTACTGTATAGACATTTCCTGCCAATACTTCCCCAGATTGTCACCACTGTTGTCAGCTGATGAGAAGTCTGTTGCTGGTGCTAGATGGTAGTCTAGGGCTTCTTTTTTTTCTAAATTCTTTCATTTTTAGCTCACCTGGCCCGAAGGGCCGGTGAGCTTATGCCAAATTGGTGCAGCGTCCGTCGTCCGGCGTCCGTCAACATTTTCTTTAAATTGCTGCTAGTCCTAAAGTATTGAATGGATTTTCACCAAATTTGGTCAGGAACATCCTTGGGGGAAAGGGAACAGAGTTTGTATAAATTTTTACTCTGAACCCCCAGGGGCCTGAGGGGCGGGGCCAAATAGGGGAAATAGGGTTAATCGTTTAAATCGCTACTAGTCATCAAGTTATGAATGAATTTGAACCAAATTTGGTCAGCAACATCCTTGGGAGAAGTGGAACAGAGTTTGTATAAATTTTTTCTCTGAACCCCCAGGGGCCTGAGGGGCGGGGCCAAATAGGGGAAATAGAGATTAGTCTTTAAATCGCTACTAGTCATAAAGTTATTCATGGATTTTAACTAGATTTGGTGAGGAACATCCTTGGGGGAAGGGGAACAGAGTTTGTATAAATTTTTACTTTGAACCCCCAGGGGCCTGAGGGGCAGGGCCAAATAGGGGAAATAGGGTTAATCCTTTAAATCGCTACTTGTCATCAAGTTACGAATGAATTTGAACCAAATTTGGTCAGGAACATCCTTGGGAGAAGGGGAACAAAGTTTGTATAATTTTTTTTCTCTGAACCCCCAGGGGCCTGAGGGGCGGGGACAAATAGGGGAAATAGAGATTAGTCTTTAAATCGCTACTAGTCATGAAGTTATGAATGAATTTGAACCAAATTTGGTCAGGAATATGCTTTGAACCAAATTTGGTCAGGAATATCCTTGGGAGAAGTGGAATAGAGTTTGTATAAATTTTTACTCTGAACTCCCAGGGGCCTGAGGGGCGGGGCCAAATAGGGGAAATAGAGATTAGTCTTTAAATCGCTTCTTTTCATAAAGTGTTGAATGAATTTGAACCAAATTTGGTCAGGAACATCCATGGGAGAAGGGGAATGAATTTGAACCAAATTTGGTCAGGAACATCCATGGGAGAAGGGGAACAGAGTTTGTATAATTTTTTTCTCTGAACCTCCAGGGGCCTGAGGGGTGGGGCCAAATAGGGGAAATAGAGATTAGTCTTTAAATTGCTACTAGTCCTAAAGTTTTCTTTGGATTTGAACCAGATTCACTCAGGAACATCCTTGGGAGAAGGGGAACAGAGTTTGTATACATTTTTATTCTGAACCCCCAAGGGCTTGAGGGGTGGGGCCAAATAGGAGAAATAGGGGTTATCCTTTAAATCGCTACTATTCATAAAGCATTGAATGGATTTTAACTAGATTTGGTCAGGAACACCTGGGGAGAAGGGGAACAGCGTTTGTATAAATGTTTACTCTGAACCCCCAGGGGCCTGAGGGGCGGGGCCAAATAGGGGAAATAGAGATTAGTCTTTAAATTGCTACTAGTCGTAAAGTTATGAATGAATTTGAACCGAATTTGGTCAGGAACATCCTTGGGAGAAGGGGAACTGAGTTTGTAAAAATTTTTACTCTGAACCTCCAGGGGCATTAGGGGCAGGGCCCAATAGGGAAAATAGGGGTTTATCATTTGAATCGCTATTTATCATAAAGTTATGAATGGATTTGAACCAAATTTGGTCTGGAATATCCTTGGGGGAAGGGGGAAAGAGAGTTTATGTAAATATTGACTCTGACCCCCAAGGGGCCTGAAGAGTGGGGCCAAATAGGGGAAATAGAGATCTGTCTTTATATCGCTACTAGCTATAAAGTTTTAAATGGATATGAACCCAATTTGGTCAGAAACATCCTTGGTGAAAGGTGAACAGATTTTGCATAAATGTTACTGTGACCCTCCATCCCATAACTATGTATAGCATCGCTGGACATTAAGGGATAAACACAATTCTGATGCAAAAATAGGCCCAAGGGTCTTTCCCCAACCTAAGGGACTTAGTTTCTTTAAACACAATTAGGTTGTAAAAATAATCCGTAGGGTCTTTCAGTCCCTTAGAGAGTATGTGTATTAACAAATTGAACATGAACATTATTTTGACATTTGGTCAAATCCAACCAGGTGAGCGATACAGGCCCCATGGGCCTCTTGTTTAAAAATTTTGCATGATAGACAACAACAGGTTACATTTCACAAATACAATTATATAATTACTCGCTCACATTTTCTTCATTTTCTCATTTGAACAGTTTAACTGATCAAACTATAATTATTTAAATCTAACCCACCTTACATTCACACTCGCATACAACATGAAGACATAGAGAATCGGACAAAACACAAAGAACAGCAGAACAAAAACAAAACAAAACACATATAAAAAGAGCTACAGAGAAGGAAGAGAGAAAAGTTCTCTACAAGAGTATCAGTCTCATCATCTTTCATGACATGGCACCTCCTGGCAATCTGAAGAACTGAATAAAAATTATTTTAAGTGCACACATTTTGATTTTATTTTTTTTTGTAATATTTATCATGTTTGTGTTGTCAATATGCTGAGATATCAAATGTAAAATGTAACTTACCACCCTCTGAGATGATGTCTGCCTTCATAGAAGGGTTCAAGAAAGCCATATTATTCAGGGTAGGATCTGTTCCGTCACGTGGGACAGGTCTTCGTGGGAGAAAGCTTTCAAAATCATGAGTCTCCCAACGAGGACGTAAGAGGTGGCAACCCTGGGTTATATATACGGAAGTTCATAAACACCAGGATATAGTGACGTACAAGGATGTGGTTGTGTTTTAGTAAAATCTCATTAATTAGTGTTTAATTTGGAGTATATTCAATTATACCAAGGTAACGTATATTATCTTTATAGACTTTAGCCCTTACATATTTTTAATTTGATAGTTTGAGATCTGTTGGAAAGGAATCATTACAACTTGCCCCATTTGGATTTGGATTATAGTGACCCAGTTAATTTACTAATATCCATTCACAGATAATAATGTTAAATTTTGTAGCGATTACATGTTGGTGCGAACAAGTTGGTTTTCTCTGGATGTTTCCACTCAAAGTAATAGTTATAAATCTGAATTTGTGATTTCACCAGTTGTTTATTACTTATTAAATAATAGTTATTAAGTCAAATTTTAGTTTTTGATAGAAAATTTCATAATTACTGGTAAAGAATATTATTATTCCTTATAATGATAATTATTCATTCGTTTCATTTCAGCTTTACTATTTTGATTAATTTACCCTTTGACTGGTGACCAATCAACCACTGACCTTTATCACCAAGTCAACCTTCTAGCAGCCATGGGAGAACCTACAGCCAAATGGAACCTCCTTCAGCTTGCCTTTGTAGCAGTCTACCCAGCATGTCTGTCTTCTATACGAATGGTAGACGGTAAGTCTATATATAGTAGTGTTACCTTGCCTTCATAGCGGACTCTCCCTTTATACCCAGCATTTTAGCCATTGTGCTTCGTCCGTCGTTGTCCGCCGTCCACCGTGCGTAAACTTTTTCTTTCAAAACGCTACCCTTGGGTGGATTACAACTAAATTTGGTGTGAAACATCATTGGGGAGGGCGGTCATATTTCATATAAATGAGGCTGGTGTGACCCCTGGGGCCTGAGGGGCAGGGCCCCAAATGGGGAACTTTGGTGAATTTTTGCTATAAAATCCTACTCCTCCTTAACCCTTTGGTGGATTTCAACCAGATATGGTGTGAAACATCATTGGGGAGGGCAGTCATAATTTATATAAATGAGGCTGGTGTGACCCTGAGGCCTTAGGGGCGGGGTCCCAAAAGGGGAACTTTGATAAAATTTTGCTATAAAGTCCTACTCCTCCTTAACCCTTTGGTGGATTTCAACCAGATATATGGTGTGAAACATCATTTGGGGAGGGCGGTCATATTTTTAGCTCACCTGCCCGAAGGGCAAGTGAGCTTATGCCGTGGTGCGGCGTCCGTCGTCCGTCCGTCCGTCCGTCCGACCGGCCGTCCGGCGTCAACTTTTTCATTTAAACAACTTCTTCTCAATAACCAAGAGGCACAGGGACTTGATATTGGGCCTGTAGCATGCTGGGGTGAAGGGCTACAAAGTTTGTTCAAATAAATGACCTTGACCTTCATTCAAGGTCACAGGGGTCAAATAGGCTATAATCTTCAAACAACTTCTTCTCAATAACCAAGAGGCCCAGGGACTTGATATTGAGCCTGTAGCTTGCTGGGGTGAAGGGCTACAAAGTTTGTTCAAATAAATGACCTTGACCTTCATTCAAGGTCACAGGGGTCAAATAGGCTATAATCTTCAAACGACTTCTTCTCAATAACCAAGAGGCCCAGGGACTTGATATTGGGCCTGTAGCTTGCTGGGGTGAAGGGCTACAAAGTTTGTTCAAATAAATGACCTTGACCTTCATTCAAGGTCACATGGATCAAATAGGCTATAATCTTCAAACGACTTCTTCTCAATAACCAAGAGGCCCAGGGACTTGATATTGGGCATGTAGCATGCTGGAGTGAAGGGCTCTAAAGTTTGTTCAAATAAATGACCTTGACCTTCATTCAAGGTCACATGGATTAAATAGGCTATATTCTTCAAACGACTTCTTCTCAATAACCAAGAGGCCCAGGGACTTGATATTGGGCCTGTAGCATGCTGGGGTGAAGGGCTACAATGTTTGTTCAAATAAATGACCTTGACCTTCATTCAAGGTCACATGGGTCAAATAGGCTATAATCTTCAAACAACTTCTTCTCCATAACCAAGAGGCCCAGGGACTTGATATTGGGCCTGTAACTTGCTGGGGTGAAGGGCTACAAGGTTTGTTGAAATAAATGACCTTGACCTTCATTCAAGGTCACATGGATCAAATAGGCTATAATCTTCAAACGACTTCTTCTCAATAACCAAGAGGCCCAGGGACTTGATATTGGGCATGTAGCATGCTGGAGTGAAGGGCTCTAAAGTTTGTTCAAATAAATGACCTTGACCTTCATTCAAGGTCACATGGATTAAATAGGCTATATTCTTCAAACGACTTCTTCTCAATAACCAAGAGGCCCAGGGACTTGATATTGGGCCTGTAGCATGCTGGGGTGAAGGGCTACAAAGTTTGTTCAAATAAATGACCTTGACCTTCATTCAAGGTCACATGGGTCAAATAGGCTATAATCTTCAAACAACTTCTTCTCAATAACCAAGAGGCCCAGGGACTTGATATTGGACATGTAGCATGTTGAAGTGAAGGGCTCTAAAGTTTGTTCAAATAAATGACCTTGACCTTCATTCAAGGTCACATGGATCAAATAGGCTATATTCTTCAAACGACTTCTTCTCAATAACCAAGAGGCCCAGGGACTTGATATTGGGCCTGTAGCATGCTGGGGTGAAGGGCTACAAAGTTTGTTCAAATAAATGACCTTGACCTTCATTCAAGGTCACATGGGTCAAATAGGCTATAATCTTCAAACGACTTCTTCTCAATAACCAAGAGGCCCAGGGACTTGATATTCGGCCTGTAGCATGCTGGGGTGAAGGGCTACCAATTTTGTTCAAATAAATGACCTTGACCTACATTCAAGGTCACAGGGGTGAAATTTGCGATAGCCAAGAGCCTCCAAGACCTGATATTAGGTCAATAGAATGCTGGAATGAAGGACTAGAAAATTTTTAATATGAATAAAACTAGCTTACAATGATATTTGAATAAAGAGGTAATCAACATAGTATCTTTAGAAATGACCTCATCAACTTCAAAGTTGCTGTAGAGCCAGGTGAGCGATACAGGCCCATTGGGCCTCTTGTTAGGTCACCTGAGACGAAGTCTCAAGTGACCTATTCTAATCGCCTTTTGTCCGTCGTCGTCCGTCGTGCGTTTGTAAACTTTTTACATTTTCGACTTCTTCTCCAAAACCACTGAACCAAATTCAATGAAATTTGGCAGGGAGCTTCTATGGCTAAATTTCAACTAAAATTGTGAATTATATGGTCCCCATCCCCCAGGGGCCTGAGGGGCGGGGCCAAAAATGGTCAAATTGACTAAAATTTCAAAAATCTTCTTCTCTACTCTCAGATAAGGTGGAATCAAACACTTTTCATAGATGAAAGGATCTTAAGGTGCTTTACCAAAATTGTGAATTTCATGACCCTTGGGTCTCACGTTTGCCCCTGGGGAGGGGGTAAACTTTACTATAGTTTATATAGGGAAATCACATTTTTGACTATTATTTGTTGGATTTCATTCTAACTTGGTTAAAATTATCAGCATGGGATGACAGTTTGATGGTATGTACATGTTGGCCCTGGTTGACCCCCAGGGGCTGGTGGGCGGGGCCAAAAAGGGTCAAATTGACTAAAATTTCCAAAATCTTCTTCTCTACTCTCAGATATGGTAGAATCAAATACTCTTCATAGATGGAAGGGTCTTAAGGTGCTTTACCAAATTTGTGAATTTCATGACCCTGGGGTCTCACGTTTGCCCCTGGGGAGGGGGTAAACTTTACTATAGTTTATATAGGGAAATCACATTTTTGACTATTATTTGTTCAATAGCCGTAGGAAATAATACCAATTTAGTTAGAATTATCAATATGAAATGCCTGTTGAAGGGTACGCACACATTTGCCACTGACTGACCCCCCGGGGCCTGAGGGGCAGGGTCAAAAATGGTCAGATTGATTAAAACTTCAAAAATCTTCTTCTCTGCTCTCAGATATGGTGCAATCAAATACTCTTTAAAGATCCGTCTTTAGGTCTTTTACCAAAATTATGAATTTTATGACACTGGGGTCTATTGTTTCCCGCTGGGGAGGGGGTAAACTGTGCAATAGTTTATATAGGGAAATCACATTTTTGACTATTATTTGTTGGATTTGTATTATAACTCATTCTAACCTGGTCAACATTATCAGCATGGGATAACAGTTTGATGGAATGCACATGTTGGCCCTGACTGAATCCCAGGGGCTGATGGGCGGGGCTAAAAACAGTCAAATTGTCTGAAATTTCAAAAATCTTCTTCTCTACTCTCATATTTGGCAGAATCAAAAACTCTCCTTAGATGGAGGGTCTTGTGATGCTTGACCAAAATTGTGAATTTAATGACCCTTGGGTCTCACGTTTGTCCCTGGGGAGGGGGTAAACTTTAGTATAGTTTATATAGGGAAATCACATTTTTGACCGTTATTTGTTGGATTTGTATTGGAACTCATTCTAACCTGGTCAACATTATCATGGGATAACAGTTTGATGGAATGCACATGTTGGCCCTGACTGAACCACAGGGGCTGAGGGGAGGGGCTAAAAAGCTTCTTCTCAATATCTATATAAGATATAATCAAATACTTTTCATAGAAGGAAGGGTTTCATGGTGTTTTACTTAAATTTCATGACCCTTTGGGTATCAGGTTTGCCCCTGGGGAGGGGGTAAACTTTACTATAGTTTATATAGGGAATTCATATTTTTGACAATCATTTGTTTTATTTCTATTGGAATTCATTCTAACTTTCTTAAAATTATCAGCATGGGATGACATGCATGGAATGATAAGCACATATTGGTCCTGACTGACCCCTAGAACTGATGGGTGGGGCCAAAAAGGCTCTATTAAATTAACTGAAATATTTCAAATCTCAGGTGACCGTTAAGGTCCTTTGGGCCTCTTGTATATAAATGAGGCTGGTCTGACCCCTAGGGCCAGAGGGGCGGGGCCCCAAAAGAGGGATGTAAGGGGTACGACAGGAAGTGATAGAAGGATAGAGAAGGGAGGATTAGGTGAGGGATGTAAGGGGGATGACAGGAGGTGATAGAAGGATTGACAAGGGTAGAGTTAATTAACTGTGTTGTTTTAATGTCTCACTGGTACAAAAACTGTGAAATACTGTCAAACACTGTCAAATATTGTCAACCATTGTCAAATGCTGTCAAACCCTGTCACGCACTTACAGACACTTTCAAATGCTGTCAAACCCTGTCAGGCATTGACAAGCACTGTCAAACCCTGTCATGCACTAACAAACACTATCAATTGCTGTCAAACCCTGTCACACACTGACAGACACTGTGAAATGCTGTCAAACACTATCAAACATTGTTTACCACTGTCAAATGCTGTCAAACCCTGTTACGCACTGAGAATCATTGACAAACGCTTTTAAAAGCTGTCACGCACTAACAGACACTGTCAAATGCTGTCAAACCCTGTCACATACTGACAGATACTGTCAAATGCTGTCAAACCCTGACAAACACTGTCAAACAATGACAAATGCTGTCAAACCGTGTCACATACTGACAGACACTGTCAAATGCTGTCAAACATGTTAGAATTTATGTGTTTTTACTAATCATTTAAAAAAAAAGATACAATTTTGGCGGAAGATATGACATCCTCTGAATTTAATATCAATTCAATTTTATTTTAAAGTGAATAGTTTTCACAGATTTTGATTAGTATCTTCAATTTCACAGATTTTGATTAGTATCTTCAAAAAGAATCAAAAAAATAAAACATTTGAAAATGTGAGCTAAATTTAAGTTTGCTATGCCAAAACTTCCTTCACTTGTCAGACTTTGTGATTTAGGATTGTGAAGGCCTAGCACCTAATGAAACTGGAGTAGTGTCCCTAGAACAGTAATGACTACTTATAATCTCTACTTGAGATTGACCATCACACAAGTTCCAAGGTCAGGCTATACTTATAGCACAGGTCAACCTTGCTTTATTTTTAAATCATACTCAGTTCAAAGTGATTTAGAGAGAACTCTGTCACCTCACACTGATTAGCTGTGTAGAGAGAACTGTCACCTCACACTGATTAGCTGTGTAGAGAGAACTGTCACCTCACACTGATTAGCTGTGTAGAGAGAACTGTCATCTCAGACTGATTAGCTGTGTAGAGAGAACTCTGTCTCCTCACACTGATGAGCTGTGTAGAGAGAACTGTCCCCTCACACTGATGAGCTGTGTAGAGAGAACTGTCACCTCACACTGATGAGCTGTGTAGAGAGAACTCTGTCTCCTCACACTGATGAGCTGTGTAGAGAGAACTGTCACCTCACACTGATGAGCTGTGTAGAGAGAACTGTCACCTCACACTGATGAGCTGTGTAGAGAGAACTCTGTCACCTCACACTGATTACCTGTGTAGAGAGAACTGTCACCTCACACTGATTAGCTGTGTAGAGAGAACTGTCACCTCACACTGATGAGCTCTGTAGAGAGAACTGTCACCTCACACTGATTAGCTGTGTAGAGAGAACTCTGTCACCTCACACTGATTACCTGTGTAGAGAGAACTGTCACCTCACACTGATTAGCTGTGTAGAGAGAACTGTCACCTCACACTGATTAGCTGTGTAGAGAGAACTGTCACCTCACACTGATAAGCTGTGTAGAGAGAACTGTCATCTCACACTGATGAGCTGTGTAGAGAGAACTGTCACCTCACACTGATTACCTGTGTAGAGAGAACTGTCACCTAACACTGATTAGCTGTGTAGAGAGAACTGTCACCTCACACTGATTACCTGTGTAGAGAGAACTGTCACCTCACACTGATGAGCTGTGTAGAGAGAACTGTCACCTCACACTGATGAGCTGTGTAGAGAGAACTGTCACCTCACACTGATTAGCTGTGTAGAGAGAACTGTCACCTCACACTGATTAGCTGTGTAGAGAGAACTGTCACCTCACACTGATTAGCTGTGTAGAGAGAACTGTCACCTCACACTGATGAGCTGTGTAGAGAGAACTGTCACCTCACACTGATTAGCTGTGTAGAGAGAACTGTCACCTCACACTGATTAGCTGTGTAGAGAGAACTGTCACCTCACACTGATTACCTGTGTAGAGAGAACTGTCACCTCACACTGATGAGCTGTGTAGAGAGAACTCTGTCACCTCACACTGATGAGCTGTGTAGAGAGAACTGTCACCTCACACTGATTAGCTGTGTAGAGAGAACTGTCACCTCACACTGATTGCCCGTGTAGAGAGAACTGTCACCTCACACTGATTAGCTGTGTAGAGAGAACTGTCACCTCACACTGATTAGCTGTGTAGAGAGAACTGTCACCTCACACTGATTAGCTGTGTAGAGAGAACTGTCACCTCACACTGATTAGCTGTGTAGAGAGAACTGTCACCTCACACTGATTACCTGTGTAGAGAGAACTGTCACCTCACACTGATTAGCTGTGTAGAGAGAACTGTCACCTCACACTGATTAGCTGTGTAGAGAGAACTGTCACCTCACACTGATTACCTGTGTAGAGAGAACTGTCACCTCACACTGATGAGCTGTGTAGAGAGAACTGTCACCTCACACTGATTAGCTGTGTAGAGAGAACTGTCACCTCACACTGATTAGCTGTGTAGAGAGAACTGTCACCTCACACTGATTAGCTGTGTAGAGAGAACTGTCACCTCACACTGATTAGCTGTGTAGAGAGAACTGTCACCTCACACTGATTAGCTGTGTAGAGAGAACTGTCACCTCACACTGATTAGCTGTGTAGAGAGAACTGTCACCTCACACTGATTAGCTGTGTAGAGAGAACTGTCACCTCACACTGATGAGCTGTGTAGAGAGAACTGTCACCTCACACTGATTAGCTGTGTAGAGAGAACTGTCACCTCACACTGATTAGCTGTGTAGAGAGAACTGTCACCTCACACTGATTAGCTGTGTAGAGAGAACTGTCACCTCACACTGATGAGCTGTGTAGAGAGAACTGTCACCTCACACTGATGAGCTGTGTAGAGAGAACTGTCACCTCACACTGATTAGCTGTGTAGAGAGAACTGTCACCTCACACTGATTACCTGTGTAGAGAGAACTGTCACCTCACACTGATTAGCTGTGTAGAGAGAACTGTCACCTCACACTGATTAGCTGTGTAGAGAGAACTGTCACCTCACACTGATTAGCTGTGTAGAGAGAACTGTCACCTCACACTGATTAGCTGTGTAGAGAGAACTGTCACCTCACACTGATTAGCTGTGTAGAGAGAACTGTCACCTCACACTGATTAGCTGTGTAGAGAGAACTGTCACCTCACACTGATTAGCTGTGTAGAGAGAACTGTCACCTCACACTGATTAGCTGTGTAGAGAGAACTGTCACCTCACACTGATTAGCTGTGTAGAGAGAACTGTCACCTCACACTGATTAGCTGTGTAGAGAGAACTGTCACCTCACACTGATTAGCTGTGTAGAGAGAACTGTCACCTCACACTGATTAGCTGTGTAGAGAGAACTGTCACCTCACACTGATTAGCTGTGTAGAGAGAACTGTCATCTCACACTGATTACCTGTGTAGAGAGAACTGTCACCTCACACTGATTAGCTGTGTAGAGAGAACCTGTCACCTTGAGAACTGTCACCTCACACTGATTAGCTGTGTAGAGAGAACTGTCACCTCACACTGATTACCTGTGTAGAGAGAACTGTCACCTCACACTGATTAGCTGTGTAGAGAGAACTGTCACCTCACACTGATTAGCTGTGTAGAGAGAACTGTCACCTCACACTGATTAACTGTGTAGAGAGAACTGTCACCTCACACTGATTAGCTGTGTAGAGAGAACTGTCACCTCACACTGATTAGCTGTGTAGAGAGAACTGTCACCTCACACTGATAAGCTGTGTAGAGAGAACTGTCACCTCACACTGATGAGCTGTGTAGAGAGAACTGTCACCTCACACTGATTAGCTGTGTAGAGAGAACTGTCACCTCACACTGATGAGCTGTGTAGAGAGAACTGTCACCTCACACTGATTACCTGTGTAGAGAGAACTGTCACCTCACACTGATTACCTGTGTAGAGAGAACTGTCACCTCACACTGATTAGCTGTGTAGAGAGAACTGTCACCTCACACTGATTAGCTGTGTAGAGAGAACTGTCACCTCACACTGATTAGCTGTGTAGAGAGAACTGTCACCTCACACTGATTAGCTGTGTAGAGAGAACTGTCACCTCACACTGATTAGCTGTGTAGAGAGAACTGTCACCTCACACTGATTAGCTGTGTAGAGAGAACTGTCACCTCACACTGATTACCTGTGTAGAGAGAACTGTCACCTCACACTGATTACCTGTGTAGAGAGAACTGTCACCTCACACTGATTAGCTGTGTAGAGAGAACTGTCACCTCACACTGATTAGCTGTGTAGAGAGAACTGTCACCTCACACTGATTACCTGTGTAGAGAGAACTGTCATCTCACACTGATGAGCTGTGTAGAGAGAACTGTCACCTCACACTGATTAGCTGTGTAGAGAGAACTGTCACCTCACACTGATTAGCTGTGTAGAGAGAACTGTCCCCTCACACTGATTACCTGTGTAGAGAGAACTGTCACCTCACACTGATTAGCTGTGTAGAGAGAACTGTCACCTCACACTGATTACCTGTGTAGAGAGAACTGTCACCTCACACTGATTAGCTGTGTAGAGAGAACTGTCACCTCACACTGATTACCTGTGTAGAGAGAACTGTCACCTCACACTGATTAGCTGTGTAGAGAGAACTGTCACCTCACACTGATAAGCTGTGTAGAGAGAACTGTCACCTCACACTGATTAGCTGTGTAGAGAGAACTGTCACCTCACACTGATTAGCTGTGTAGAGAGAACTGTCACCTCACACTGATGAGCTGTGTAGAGAGAACTGTCACCTCACACTGATTAGCTGTGTAGAGAGAACTGTCACCTCACACTGATGAGCTGTGTAGAGAGAACTGTCACCTCACACTGATTAGCTGTGTAGAGAGAACTGTCACCTCACACTGATTAGCTGTGTAGAGAGAACTGTCACCTCACACTGATTACCTGTGTAGAGAGAACTGTCACCTCACACTGATTAGCTGTGTAGAGAGAACTGTCACCTCACACTGATTAGCTGTGTAGAGAGAACTGTCACCTCACACTGATTAGCTGTGTAGAGAGAACTGTCACCTCACACTGATTAGCTGTGTAGAGAGAACTGTCACCTCACACTGATTAGCTGTGTAGAGAGAACTGTCACCTCACACTGATTAGCTGTGTAGAGAGAACTGTCACCTCACACTGATTAGCTGTGTAGAGAGAACTCTGTCACCTCACACTGATGAGCTGTGTAGAGAGAACTGTCACCTCACACTGATGAGCTGTGTAGAGAGAACTGTCACCTCACACTGATTAGCTGTGTAGAGAGAACTGTCACCTCACACTGATGAGCTGTGTAGAGAGAACTGTCACCTCACACTGATTAGCTGTGTAGAGAGAACTGTCACCTCACACTGATTAGCTGTGTAGAGAGAACTGTCACCTCACACTGATTAGCTGTGTAGAGAGAACTGTCACCTCACACTGATTAGCTGTGTAGAGAGAACTGTCACCTCACACTGATTAGCTGTGTAGAGAGAACTGTCACCTCACACTGATTAGCTGTGTAGAGAGAACTGTCACCTCACACTGATGAGCTGTGTAGAGAGAACTGTCACCTCACACTGATTAGCTGTGTAGAGAGAACTGTCACCTCACACTGATTAGCTGTGTAGAGAGAACTGTCACCTCACGAGATTAGCTGTATACATGTAGAGTGAAACGGAACCACCTGGCATGGGACCACTGGGGAGGTTATAACAGAACCACCTGGCATTTTGCGTTGAAACAGAACCACCTGGCATGGTGCGGTGAAACAGAACCACCTGGCATGGTGAAGTGAAACAGAACCAACTCGCATATCAACAAGCATCACAAACAAGTCTGGCTTCATATTTCTGATTGAGGTCAAGATGTCTTTCCAAAGGTGACAGTGTATAAGGAGTGTGACATGGGTGTATCACGCTCAAAATAAAGCATCCTCTCTCTTCACACTAAGAGTATTATAGTGAATATAATAGGGAGCAGAAGTCTGGAGTTTCTCCAAAATTCTGCTGGCTAATTATGTTCTGTTGCTTTACTGACTCCCAGTTGATGTGAGGGTGGCTCACCATAAGGGCACCTGCATTTTGGGAGTGGCAAAGTTATTATGAAGGTAAAAATAATGTTACTTGCTCTTGATAGAATTTAAAATAAATCAATAATTGATATATCGTGTCATCATATTTTTTAATTGCTTTCACATTTATCTTGATTAATTCAGTTAAATTCTGCACATCAAAAATATATTTCAGTAGAATATATTATCATGAAAATTAAAAAAAATTATAAAAACAAGAAACAAAAACACAAAAAAACAAATGTTTTCCCCTTATTTATATGATATGTCTTATTACAAATTCAGATAAAATTGATGAAAAAAGGATAAAAGGTTTTATATAAAAAAAATTTGGAGATCTTGCATATCTTGCAGAAGGTAGATTATACTTGGTTTTGTGTACCAAGTATAGGGGTTGGTGTTTCTGCTGAGTGGAGTGCTAACACAGTCTCCATACTTCTGTCACCTACTTTGCTCTAATCAATATCCTACAAGAGCTTGTAATGCAGGCACAGTTCCATTATTGATAAGTCAATATTTGTTTGAACATGATGAAGAAACAGGAGCTAGAATGTGCACTGGAAAGTTGACCTTTGAACTCTTGTAATTCTACAAGACAGTTTGATGTGGTAGATGTCCTTAAATTTTGCAGTCCATCACTGATGAGTTTAAAAAAATATTTACCTTAACTATATTGTGATTGGCCAGTTATCAATAGTGATAGAACATTAATAAAAAATTTGGAATGAAACCAAAGTTTTGATGTTATAAGCTAATTAATCAGTCAAGTTTAGAAACTTCTTTTACATACTTATATTTCCCCCCACGAAATGCATTTGTATTAAATTGGGCTCCCCCCATACCATTCCTGTTTCTGAAACTTAATTTCCGAAACTATTTAAGATAAACTCATGAAACTTGATATTTGAATAAAACACTCTTCATAGATGAAAGGGTCTGAAGGTGCTTTACCAAAATTGTGAATTTCATGACCCTGTGGTCTCACGTTTGCCCCCAATAGTTTATATAGGAAAATCTCATTTTTGGCAATTATGTGTTTGATTTCTATTGAAATTCATTCTAACTTGGTTAACATTATCAGCATAGGATGACAGTTTGTTGGTATGCACATGTTGGCCCTGACTGACCCCCAAGGGCTGATGGGCAGGGCTAAAAAGGGTCCAATTGACTGAAATTTCAAAAATCTTCTCTACTCTCAGATATTGTGGAATCAAACAGTCTTCATAGCTGGAAGGGTCTTAAGGTACTTTACCAAAATTGCGAATTTCATGACCCTGGGGTCTCATGTTTGCCGCTGGGGAGGGGGTACACTTTTCTATAGTTTATATATAGGGAAATCACATTTTTGACAATTATTTGTTTGATTTCGATTGGAATTCATTCTAACTTCGTTAACATTATCAGCATGGGATGAAAGCTTAATGGTTTCCTCATGTTGGCCCTGACTGACCCCTTAAACTGATGGGTTGGGCCAAAAAGGGTCAATTAAATTAACTGAAATATATTTCAAATCTCAGGTGACCGTTAAGGCCCATGGGCCTCTTGTTATTCTTTTCCCACCAAAATTCAAAATATCCCAAATACCCTTTCTTGACTCATAATACCTCCGATGGTGGCTGTATTTGAGTCTAAAAACAACTATCAAACTTGGATTGCATAATGTCTATGGATTATTTTGCACTAGATCTTACTTTTTAGGTCATCTGACCCGAAGGGTCAGGATGACCTATAGTCATCATGCTTCGTCCGTCGTCGTGCGCCGTGCGCCGTCCGCCGTCCGCCGTGCGTAAACTTTTCACATTTCAAACTTCTTCTCAAGTTCCACCAGTGGGATTGAGCTGAAAAACTTACCTGAAATGATGCTGGGATGGTCCTGACCAAGTGTTGTTATTTTTCGGGTCGGTCTGAAATCCAAGATGGCCGCCACAGCCGCCATTTTGAAAACACATTTTAAACTTCTTCTCAAGTTCCACCAGTGCTGTTGGGCTGAAACTTGCCAGAAATGATCCTGAGATGATCCCCACCAAGTGTTGTTATTTTTCGGGTCAGTCCGAAATCCAAGATGGCCGCCATAGCCGCCATCTTGAAAAACACATTTTAAACTTCTTCTCAAGTTCCACCAGTGCTGTTGGGCTGAAACTTGCCTGACATGTTCCTGAGAGGATCCTGACCAAGTGTTGTTATTTTTTGATTGGTCTGAAATCCAAGATGGCCGCCATCTTGAAAAACACATTTTAAACTTCTTCTCCAGTTCCATTGGTGCCATTGAGCTCGAAATGGGTGAGGATGTTAAGGAAGGAGGGCCAACAAAGTGTTGTTATTTTTCGGCCTAGTAAAATCATTGACTTGGCAGCCATGGCGGCCATTTTGTTACATGATTGTGCAATCATGGTTTTCCTGAACAATGCCTATTTCAAACTTCTTCTCAAATTCCACCAGTGGGATTCAGCTCTAACTTACCAGAAATTATCCTTAGATGGTCCAGACCAAGTGTTGTTATTTATTGGGTCAGTCAGAAATCCAAGATGGCCACCATGGCCAACAGTGCCACTATATACTTGCTACAGAGAATACATTCTACAATAATATAAGGGTTTTAATTTAGAGTCAGATGACCGTTAAGGCCCCTGGGCCTCTTGTTACTATAAGTAATTGTGTTTAATTTAGGTGACAAGCCCTTCAAATTGTTGGCCATCAATTTCCAGTACCGTAAATATTCGGGTATAGTGCGCACTCGTGTATAGTCGCAGGTACATTTTTGTGGTCAAGATTGAAAGAAAAAAAAATTGGAGGGGGGGGGGGGGGGGGATTTTTTTTTTTTTTTTTTTTTCATTTTTTAGCTCACCTGCCCAAAGGGCAAGTGAGCTTATGCCATGGTGCGGCGGCCGTCCGGCGTCAACTTTTTCATTTAAACAACTACTTCTCAATACCCAAGAGGCCAAGGAACTTCATATTGGGCCTGTAGCATACTGGGATGAAGTGCTACCAAGTTTGTTCAAATAATTGACCTTGACCTTCATTCAAGGTCACATTTGTCAAATAGGCTATAATCTTCAAACGACTTCTTCTCAATAACCAAGAGGCCCAGGGACTTGATATTGGGCCTGTAGCATGCTGGGGTGAAGGGCTACAAAGTTTGTTCAAATAAATGACCTTGACCTTCATTCAAGGTCACATTTGTCAAATAGGCTATAATCTTCAAACGACTTCTTCTCAATAACCAAGAGGCCCGGGGACTTGATATTGGGCCTGTAGCATGCTGGGGTGAAGGGCTACAAAGTTTGTTCAAATAAATGACCTTGACCTTCATTCAAGGTCACATTTGTCAAATAGGCTATAATCTTCAAACGACTTCTTCTCATTAACCAAGAGGCCAAGGGACTTGATATTGGGCCTGTAGCATGCTAGGGTAAAGGGCTACAAATTTTGTTCAAATAAATGACCTTGACCTTCATTCAAGGTCACATTTGTCAAATAGGCTATATTCTTCAAACAACTTCTTCTCAATAGCCAAGAGGCCCAGGGACTTGATATTGGGCCTGTAGCATGCTGGGTTGAAGGGCTACAAAGTTTGTTCAAATAAATGACATTGACCTTCATTCAAGGTCGAATGGGTCAAATAGGCTATAATCTTCAAACGACTTCTTCTCATTAACCAAGAGGCCAAGGGACTAGATATTGGGCCTGTAGCATGCTAGGGTAAAGGGCTTCAAACAACTTCTCAATAACCAAGAGGCCTAGGGACTTGGTATTGGGTCTGTAGCATGCTGGGGTGAAGGGCTACAAAGTTTGTTCAAATAAATGACCTTGACCTTCATTCAAGGTCGAATGGGTCAAATAGGCTATAATCTTCAAACAACTTCTTCTCAATAACCAAGAGGCCAAGGGACTTGATATTGGGCCGGTAGCAAGCTAGGGTAAAGGGCTACGAAGTTTGTTCAAATAAATGACCTTGACCTTCATTCAAGTTCACATGAGTCAAATAGGCTATATTTTTCAAACAACTTCTTCTTAATAACCAAGAGGCCCAGGGACTTGGTATTGGGTCTGTAGCATGCTGGGGTGAAGGGCTACAAAGTTTGTTCAAATAAATGACCTTGACCTTCATTCAAGGTCGAATGGGTCAAATAGGCTATAATCTTTAAACGACTTCTTCTCAATAACCAAGAGGCCCAGGGACTTGGTATTGGGTCTGTAGCATGCTTGGGTGAAGGGCTACCAAGTTTGTTCAAATGAATTGCCTTGACTTTCACTTAAGGTCATATTGGTCAAATAGGCTATATTCTTCAAACAACTTCTTCTTAATAACCAAGAGGCCCAGGGACTTGATATTGGGCCTGTAGCATGCTTGTTTTTTTTTGACATGAAAATACATTGTATAACCCCGTCCGTCCGTCTGTCTGTAGACCATTTTGTCCGGACAACTCCTCCTAAACTGATGGGCCGATTCCAATGAAACTTCACACAAATATAGAGGACCATGTGTAGATGTGCATGCCACTTTCTTTTTTCTCAAAATTATGGTTGCTGTGGCAACTGGTCACTATAAACAGGTTTTCCGATAAGAACCATAACTTTAAGTTTGTCCGGACAACTCCTCCTAAACTGAAGGGCCGATTTCAATGAAACTTCACACAAATATAGAGGACCATGTGTAGATGTACATCACACTTTCTTTTTTTCTCAAAATTATGGTTGCTATGGCAACTGGTCACTGTATCACTTGGTTATCTTAGTTAGCCTCTAATTAACAGTTCCAATTCACCATTGACTCGTGCAGATTGCGGAGGTATTAGTCAGCCATCCTGGCGACAGTTCTAGTTAGATCTTAATTACCGTGAATAAAGGCCATATTGTGTTGTGATAAATTGATTCGAATCATAATTAAATGAAACCAAACTTATAAATAAACACATTCAAGCAGGTGAGTAAACAGATCAGCCTAATTCGATAATTACCGTACCAGTAATTAACCACCGAGCTTAGTACTTGGCTTGATCGGAACACTTGTCATTGGTCAGAGTCGAAGTTGTTTTCATAACATTTTGCATTGAAAAATTTCAATCCTACCTTGTCCCTATAAAATCAGGCGATTTGTTCAGTGTTAGCATGATCTTTCGTGGTATCTGTACCCACTGAGGTATCCGAATGTACTTAATGATCGATTGATTCATCGACATGGGAAAGAAACGTACAGCATTCACCGCCAGAGAGAAACTTGACGCCATTGAGTATGCCGAGAAGTTTGGGTTTAGGGCTGCCGGCCGCCACTTCGACATTCCTGAGTCTAACATAAGGGCATGGAAAAATAAAGAAAAACGACTAAAGTCACAGTCTCTATCGAGACAAGCTGATCGAGGTTCGACAGCAAGGCACCCAGAAATGGAGAGCGAGTTGTACCACTACATCTGTGACCGTCGCAACCAAGGCATCGCTGTCAGTACCACAGAACTGCGCCTGCGTGCTATGTTAAAAAGGTCGACAACTTCAAAGCTTCCATGGGATGGGCGGTCCGATTTTTATGAAGACACATGTTGAGTATACGCAGAAGAACGACCATCGCTCAGAGATTACCCGTCGATTACGAGGATAAACTCATAGAGTTTCAGCGATTCATCATTAGATTGAGAGATGCTCACAACATCGACCCATCGAGGATCGGGAATGCGGACCAAATACCTCTCACATTTGATCTGCCGTCCGATACAACTAACGCCCCTACTAATAGTAAGTCCGTCTCCATACGGAGGACAGGAAATGAAATGCTGGCGTGTATGGCTGATGGTACCAAACTTCCACCCTACATAATCTTTAAGAGGAAAACGCTACCACCTGGTAACTTTCCGAAGGGGTTAATTGTCAGAGAACACGAGAAAGGCTGGATGACAGAACAGACCATGAAGGAGTGGCTTCAAATCGTCTGGGGGAGGAGGCCCATTACTCGCCAGAAAAAACCTCCTGGTATTAGATTCATTCCGATGCCATAGAAGCCCCTACGTCAAACAGACTCTCTCTGATGACAACACCCAGCTCGCCATAATACCAGGAGGAATGACCAGTATCCTACAACCCCTTGATGTTGGAGTCAACAAACCCATGAAAGTCTCCCTCCGTGCTGCCTGGAACGAATGGATGATGGACGAGTCCAAACATACTTTCACGAAAGGGGGTAAACAGTGAAAACCTGAGCTAACAGACATTTGCCAGTGGATATTGAACGCATGGGATAACCTTGACCCGCAGATTATTATCACCTCGTTCCTGAAGTGTTCCATTTCTAACCCGTTGGATGGCAGCAATGACAACATTCTGTGGAATGAAGAAACAAACGCTACCCATGACTGTGGACCAGATTTGGGCTTGGATGATGATTATGACCTGTTTTACCACGACAGTGAGAGACCCGCAGATGCAGAGTTCGACCCTGTGACATTTTTTAACAGTGGCGATGATGAGGAATTCTTGGGATTTTAAACCACATAGACTTGTGATCAGTGTAGCATTTAAATTCAATCAGGGACTGCTTTATTGTAGTGGATACCGGTAATTGGCTAGTGCTCTAAATGGATACTTCGCAAACGTGAATTATAGTGCTTATTCGTGGATGTATTACTAAACGTAAACGTAAATCGTAAGTACTTTAGTTGTAACTTAATTTTATGAACAATGGTACCGTAATTAAATGATATTTTTCCTTTGGTTTTCGTACATTCCTAGTAACGTTAGCCTACAAGGCCTGGTTACATTTTACTTGTGACTGTTCATGTGTGTATTGTTACAGTATGTGTGTATGAGATTATGAATTGTTATATAAATGAATAATTAATACAACTCATTAAAACATTTGAACGTATTTCATTCTTTGTTGTTTTTTTTATTATTGAACAAATTGATTCATTCACGACTTTATCCATACATATACAAAGTGAAGGGAGATAATCCAATATGGCGGACCAGATAACCGAGACGAATATTGTCAGAATCGCTTGTTCTTGTGTATAGTGCGCACCCCCTTTTTGACACAACAGTTTTTGTCTAAAAAAGTGTGCACTATACGCGAATATTTACGGTAGTTGAATGTGTTTTTACAGTAAAATCAAAAGGTGGTAAGCTTATCAATCAAATCAGATTTTTTTCTGATTCAAAATCATATTCCCTAAATCTATGGCTTGACACAATTCCTTGTGTAGCATAGGGCAATTAAGTCTATTTCAAATGTCAATGGTTCTGGGTTTTTACCTTGCCTAATATTATAACTACCAATCAGTATATTCAGTTCTTTGTATTGTCTATTGATTAAATTAGTGGTAGGAGTAGACTTCCAAACGAAACTATTTATTCAATGTAATTATTGCCAGTAACCTTAAATCCAAAAATTACTTCTTTTATGAATTTCAGTAATTTAAAAAGATCCTTAAAACATGTTACTATTACTCAGAAGTAAATTTCACTTGAATCATATTTTTAAGAAATATTGGATAACAATGTGAACATCAGGAATAGAATATTTACCGCAGAGATCAGTGGAAAAAGTATTTATAGATGTAAGGTAATTTTGACCTGGTGAGCGGGTGGTAGGGTGAGGGTTCTGACAGTACAGGGACCTATAACCACTGTCTATTGAATTATCTCTCACAGACAAAGACGGGAACCAAAAAGTGATTACAAGTATCGACACAATCATAGAAAATGGTGTAATTATGTTAAATGTAAGGTACTGGAGTGTTTACATGTTGGTGTGGCTTAAATGGCCTCCCTCATTGCACCAAAATGGGTTGGTCTTAATGATTAGCAGGAAAGTCTATCTGGAGGAAATAGGTGTGTTTGCTTTATTTTTACTGAGATGGGAAAATATATAGGGCTTGTTGTTGGAATAAATCTTTTGACTATTAATTAAGGTTTCAGCTGATTTCAACAAGATCAAGAGAAAACCTCTGTTAATCAGCTGTAATATCAACATTAGTTTGTACTCAATCACAATGAAGTATTTATTTGGTGACACAACAAATTATCATTGAGAGGCATAACATAGTTTGTCCATTTTGATTTTAATGCCCCCACCATGAAATGGGGAGGGGGAGGGGAGGCCATATAGTGTTACCCATGTCCGTTTTTCGCATCCCAATGTAACTAGCTAATCTCAGGAACTGCTAATGCGATCCTCACCAAACTGTGTTTGCATTTGGGGTTTAAAGTGGCAGCAGGGGCACTTATGTCTTACAGACATTTTCTAGTTTACTAAATCAGAAAGAAACATTTGATCATTTCTCGTTAACAGGTATGGCCCTCCTTGCCCTGTATGTGTTCCTATTTATACTGTGTATACCACCGATGTTCATACAACACAAACTCGGAGGCTACGAACAGAGAGGCATTGTGGGTCTCTTCTCTAGATATCTCCCGATTGCAAAGGGTAAGTTTACGTAGAAAGATAATGTGTGTTGATGTACTTCAATATGTCTTTCATAATGAAAGGAAAATTTGTAATTTTGGTGAATAACAGAATCACACTTTCCAACACCCAATCTTGGAATGCAGACTCCTCATGTTCTTATGGCCTTTGGTCTGTGATCTGTCCGACGTCCATCTGTAAGTAATCTTTGTTTTTTTCACAAAAAGTATTATATATTTCATGTTATAATGATGTACATGTATATTCAATTTTGTGACAAATTGAAAACAAAATGGCCAAGAGGCAAATCATCTTGAATTTTTGACAGGATGAAATATGCTATGCCTATTTGTCATGACATGTTTTATGGATCTTTCTCAAATTTTATGTGTGGGTTCCATTGTCCCTTTAGTTGTGCATTTTGAATTTTGAGACTGATTTAGGGAAAATGCCTGACAGATGACCATCTTGAATTTTGACAGGTAGAAGGTTGTTACCACTATTTATCAGGACATATTGGTTCCAGCACCCCATTGTCCATATTTTGTAGGTTCCAGCACCCCATGGTCCATATTTTGTAGGTTCCAGCACCCCATGGTCCATATTTTGTAGGTTCCAGCACCCCATGGTCCATATTCTGTAGGTTCCAGCACCCCATGGTCCATATTCTGTAGGTTCCAGCACCCCATGGTCCATATTTTGTAGGTTCCAGCACCCCATGGTCCGTATTTTGTAGGTTCCAGCACCCCATGGTCCGTATTTTGTAGGTTCCAGCACCCCATGGTCCGTATTTTGTAGGTTCCAGCACCCCATGGTCCATATTTTGTAGGTTCCAGCACCCCATGGTCCATATTTTGTAGGTTCCAGCACCCCATGGTCCATATTTGTGCATATTCAATTTTAAGACTGAATTAATGGAAAGCAAAATGGCCAACAGGCAGCCATTTTGAATTTTTACAGATTGAAGTTTGTTAATGCCATTTCTCAGAAAGTTGTTAAGTTATTATGTAGCAGTGACCTCAACATTAACCAGCAAGTCAAGTTAGGATTCGTCAGGGCAGAGATACAACTCTTTCTAGCTAGGTCATCAGGGTCAGATATGTAAAAAGCTTCAAACAACTAACACAGCTTCTTCTTAATAACCTACAGACCAAGTTGTGTTCCATACAGTGTGAGGCTCTACTTATTGACCTATGACCTTCATACAAAACAACCTGAATGTTTTTATCTTGGACATTTGGGTGTATATAATCCCACTTATTATAACCTATGACCTTTGCTATTAGTGAGGATGTAGGCCGTCTGATTAACCTCTGACCTTTGTTACAACATAAACTACTGTGTTGGTGTGACCCATTGTAACCTCTGTTACAGGAGTAGGCGTGGCCTTACTTATTGACCTGTTCCTGACATGTGTTTACTTTGCACCATTGGTCTGCCACTTTGGGATGTATGCAGTGATTTCTATGATCCAGGAGCCGTACCTCTGGGAAGGTTGTAGTAATGCGTGGAACACGGACAAGTGTGTTGAGAATCTGCCTGTCACGTATGTATTGTAGGAGTTGAATACTTATTAAGAGGTTGGTAAAGGATGTTTCCAAGATTATCTAATTTTTAGCTCACCTGGACCGAAGGTCCGGTGAGCTTATGCCATGGCGCGGCGTGCGGCGTCCGGCGTCCGGCGTCCGTCGTCCGTCCGTCAACATTTGCTTCAAATCGCTACTAGTCAAAAAGTTCTTATTGGATTTTGACCAAATTTGGTCAGAAACATCCTTGGCAGAAGGGGATCAGATTTTGCATAAATGGTGACTCTGACCCCCAAGGGGCCTGAGGGGCGGGGCCCAATAGGGGAAATTGAGGCAATTCCTTTAAATCGCTACTAGTCATAAAGTTATGAATGGATTTGAACCCAATTTGGTCAGAAACATCCTTCAGGGAAGGGGAACAGATTTTGCATAAATGGTGACTCTGACCCCCAAGGGGCCAAAGGGGCGGGGCCTAATGGGGAAATAGAGGTAATTCCTTCAAATCGCTACTAGTCATAAAGTTATGAATGGATTTGAACCCAATTTGGTCAGAAACATCCTTTGGGGAAGGGGAACAGATTTTGCATAAATGGTGACTCTGACCCCCAAGGGGCCTGAGGGGCGGGGCCCAATAGGGGAAATTGAGGCAATTCCTTTAAATCGCTACTAGTCATAAAGTTATGAATGGATTTGAACCCAATTTGGTCAGAAACATCCTTCAGGGAAGGGGATCAGATTTTGCATAAATGGTGACTCTGACCCCCAAGGGGCCTGAGGGGCGGGGCCCAAAAGGGGAAATTAAGGCAATTCCTTTAAATCGCTACTAGTCATAAAGTTATGAATGGATTTGAACCCAATTTGGTCAGAAACATCCTTTGGGGAAGGGGAACAGATTTTGCATAAATGGTGACTCTGACCCCCAAGGGGCCAAATGGGCGGGGCCTAATGGGGAAATAGAGGTAATTCCTTCAAATCGCTACTAGTCATAAAGTTATGAATGGATTTGAACCCAATTTGGTCAGAAACATCCTTTGGGGAAGGGGAACAGATTTTGCATAAATGGTGACTCTGACCCCCAAGGGGCCTGAGGGGCGGGGCCCAATAGGGGAAATTGAGGCAATTCCTTTAAATCGCTACTAGTCATAAAGTTATGAATGGATTTGAACCCAATTTGGTCAGAAACATCCTTTGGGGATGGGGAATAAATTTTGCATAAATGGTGACTCTGACCCCCAAGGGGCCAAAGGGGCGGGGACTAATGGGGAAATAGAGGTAATTCCTTCAAATCGCTACTAGTCATAAAGTTATGAATGGATTTATACCCAAATTGGTCAGAAACATTCTTATGTGAAGGGGAACAGATTTTGCATAAATGGTGACTCTGACCCCCGTGGGGCCAAAGAGGCGGGGCCCCATATGGGAAATAGAGGTAATTCCTTCAAATCGCTACTAGTCATAAAGTTATGAATGGATTTGAACCCAATTTAATAAGAAACATCCTTTGGGGAAGGGGAACAGATTTTGCATAAATGGTGACTCTGACCCCCGAGGGGCCAAAGGGGCGGGGCCCCATATGGGAAATAGAGGTAATTCCTTAAAATCGCTACTAGTCATAAAGTTATGAATGGATTTGAACCCAATTTGGTAAGAAACATTCTTGGGGGAAGGGGAACAGATTTTGCATAAATGGTGACTCTGACCCCTGAGGGGCAAAAGGGGCGGGGCCCCATATGGGAAATAGAGGTAATTCCTTTAAATCACTACTAGTCATAAAGTTATAAATGCATGTTGTAAACTCAGAGAGTCTGGACTTCATTATTTCTTTAAAGCAGTTGGGATCCCCACGCTATAACCATAAATAGCATTGTTTGAGGTTAACAAACAAAAGGAATTGAACATGAACATTATTTTGACATTTGGTCAAATCGAACCAGGTGAGCGATACAGGCCCCATGGGCCTCTTGTTCATATTGTAATTGATCCGAGAGAAAAACATAACATATAAATTAGTCATCGTGCGAAATAAAAAGACTAATCATTGGTTTTATTGACTGATAAGTATAATATACTAGTACACATGCCTTCATTAAAGGTACCACCGACAAGTTTGTCTGTTATAATCATTTAACACCTTAACAAGCGTTGGCCTCATAGTCACCTTGTTTTTACTTACAGCATGCACTCCCAAAATGAGGGAGTGTATTACAACCAGTTGTCGTAAGTAACACACTAACATTATGTGGATCTGCTAAGTTTTTTCCTGTGTTGCTTCAAGCTTTTGTCTTGGTTTTACTGTGCTGTGAGTTGGGTTTAAAATCTTCGTGTCCACTATATTATACATCTGTCATAGAAAGGATTAAGGAAAAGACAGACTAGATTTTTTTTTATTATTATTTTTTTTCTATTTTACTGTATAATCATTAACCTCCAGTAAATTTCTGATTTGATGTTCAAGCCAATATGTCATATGTTTTCTGTGATGCTGCTTAGTGTTGCTGTCATTACAACCAAATTTGAGGAGAAACATTATTTGTGGAGTGCAAACATATTTATATAAATTAAGGCTGGTTCAACCCTGTTGAACAGTGGGGTGGGGGCCTCAAAAATGGCAACTCAAATTTGGCTTTACATATACTTTTCTGTCAAGCAGTAACCCACAGCTTACCAAAACTACTCTTATGGAAACCAAATTTTACTGAATGTGGTGTGAATATGACAGTAATCGTTCTCCTGCTGGAAGAGTCTCTGTATAGTGAGATGACAATTTCTACCCATGGGCCTCTTGTTGTTTGCTGTTGTAATATCATATTAAATGGAAATGACTGCAGACAGTAAAATGGAAGTAACTTTTGTTATCAGTGTATGTAAGGAAGGTAACTGTTATTGTTAACAGTGTATGTAACTGGTATGGCAACTGGTCATTATAAACAGGTTTTCTGATAAGAACCATAACTTTAAGTTTGTCCAGACAACTCCTCCTAAACCGAAGGGCCGATTTCAATGAAACTTCACACAAATATAGAGGACCATGTGTAGATGTACATCTCACTTTCTTTTTCTCAAAATTATGGTTGCTATGGCAACTGGTCACTATATTACTGGGTTATCTTAGTTAGCCTCTTATTAACAGTTCCAATTCACCAATGACTCATGCAGATTAGTCAGCCATCCTGGTGACCGTGAGTGAGTTCTAGTTTCCACTCAAAAATTTTGGCCCAAAGGGTATATCATTGTTCCATTAAGCGTCCTTCAGTGCAACTTTCCATTTAAACAACTTTTTCTCACTAACGAAGAATCCCAGAGTCATGACATTTTGGCTGATAGGTTCCTTGTTCAAGACCTGATAAAGTTTGCCAAAAGAAATTACCTTGAGCCATATTCAAGGTAACAGGGGCAAAATTCCGTAAAACCTTTAAATGACTTCTGAATATCCAAGACTTTCAGAGTCATAATATGTGGTTGATAGGTTCCTTGGATGAGGCCCGACAAAATTGCGAAAAGAAATTACCTTGGTTCAAGGTCAGAAGGGTGAAATATTTTAAAACCTTTTAACAACTTCTTATCACTAACTAAGACTTCCAGAGTCATGATATTTGGCTGAAAGGTTCCCTACGTGAGGCTCGACAAAGTTTGCGAAAAGAAATGACCTTGACCGATATTTAAGGCCACAGGGTCAAATATGTTAAAACAACTTCTTGTTAACTAAGAGGCTAAGAATCGAGATATGTGGCTGTTAAGTTTCTATAATTTGGCAAAATAAATGACCTTGAACCATATATTCAAGGTCACAACTGTCAGAATGTTCAAACATATGAAGGACTTCTTCTGATCTAAAAAGCCTTGAAAGAAGTTCTTTTGACTAAATGAAAGGCAGAGAATCATCAAACAGGTGACTGATGCAGGCCCATTAGACCTCTTGTTAAAGTATTTCTTAGGAAAATTTGGATCTCATAATTGTTCTTCAATTGTTACATTAATTTTATTTTATTTTTAGCTTATCTGCCTGAAGGGCAAGTGAGCTTATGCATGGTGTGGTGTCTGCCATCCATCCGACATCAACATTTCCATTCAAATAACTTCTTCTATATAACCAAGAGGCACAGAGACCAAGTGTGTTCAAGTGAATGGCCTTGACCTACATTCAAGGTCACATGAGTCAAATAGGCTTTAATCTTGCACTTTCTTCTCAATAACTTAAGTGCCCAGAGACCTAATATTGTGTTTGTAGTATGCTGGCTACCAAATTTGTTAAAAAGAATTACCTTTAAACTTTTTTTATTAAATTGCAATTGCATATTAATAAAAAAAAGTTTTTTTTAGTGCGATATAGATCGTAAACGAGAATAACAGATTTTAAATGAAGCTGTTGAGAACACATCATGTTGGAAATTTGTATTGTATGTACCGGTGTAGTAGGGTATTTTGACCCCCATGGTAAATTGACCTCGGTGTCATATAAGATAAGTATCCCCCATAGGATTTGTATCCAGATACTAAAACTGGTCATAGGATTTGTATCTCCCCCCCCCCCCCCCCCCCCCCCCCCCCATAGGAAAAGTATCCCCCCTATTCATATCAAACCTTATCTGTATATAGAAATCAGCTTAAATTACATAAAGTAGGGGGGATACTTTATCAGGGTTGATCAACAATTCAAATGATTTTTAACAATTTTGAAATAATTCATCAATTTTATTGAATAGTTAAAGAGAAAAAAAAAATGAAATTATATGATAATACAGGGCTTTTTTGGGGCTGATTTTCGGCCCCATTCCCCACAGCAAAATTGGATATTTTTCCCAATCCGACCAGTTAAATTCCCAATCGAATGGAGTAATAAAAGGTTGTCTTTAAAAATCCGGATGGTGCCGTCCCATCTACGTTTTATTGGTTATTCTGGCCTGATAAAGGGAGTGTCTAAAAAAATATAGCATAGATCAATATTTGTGTCTACTTGTTATTTTTACCATTATGTTCATTTTCCCCAATTTACCTGTTGCCGCGCATTTTTTCCCAATCCCAAAGCCATAGGCCCCATTTCCAAAGTAGTGAAAAAAAGCCCTGTAATACTTTATTTTTCAACCTTTTAAGGCAGTTAAAAGATAAAAAAAATACAAGACTCGCTTTCAATTCACTGGGGGCCCCAGAGATCTTATATCTGGTCTCTGATACACTTGTTCTTAATTATGTTAATGTATGAATAGGATCAGTGGATAGCAGGTGAGTAATTGGCCTCATTGGACCCTTGTTTTCTCAATTTGCACACTGGTTCTTTTACAATTAATAAATTAACAGAGGATTTATTCGTCCGGATGTCTGTCACACTTTGTTTCCATGCAATAACAGCAACAAATATGACTGGATTTTCTTGAAACTTTGTTAGAACATTAAATGCCTAAATGGCTCGGCCATGTTTGATCGCAAATTTTCACAAACATTATTTGGCAGAATTATGGCCCCTTGATTATCGTTAAATGTAATATTTGGACGTTTCCGTGCAATAACAGTAACAAATATTATCAGATTTTCTTGAAACTTACTAACAACAATTAATGCCTAAATGGCTGGGCCAAGTTTGATCGCCACTTTTCACAGATGTTATTTAGCCCCTTAATTGACAAAAAATGTAATTTTTTTTTTACGTTTACATGAAATAATGGCAACGAATATTATAAAATTTTCTTGAAACTTGATAATAACATTAAATGCCTAAATTGCTTGCCTGAGTTTGATCACCACTTTTCACAGACGTTATTTGGAAGAGTTATGACACCTTTGTTAACAAAAAAGGGAAAACCTGCTTTTTCCACTCAATATCTGGTGGAAATATTATCCAGCTAGTTCTCTTTATGCAAGGACTCAGCCAATGCAAGTTCATTAGCTTTTGTGATGTCAGATCAGATTGTGTCAGCAGCAAGAAAATTACATGTTCCAATCTAACCTCAAAAGAATTCACCTACGATATGATTACCCTCTCAAGAAAGAGGGGAAAGCGGGGATATACATTCTACGAATTAGCTTGTTTAAGTTTTATATATTTTTTTCTTAAAAGTAAAATGGGAAAGTAATATTTCTAAATTATCCCTGAGAGTTATCAAGGACAAGGTTTAAAACTAGAACAGTCTGTTTATCTTTGTAAAAGAGAAGCAAAAGAGTCTTTTGTCAGTGGTCGTGCATTATCCATCCGTAAACATTTTTCATTTTTGACACCTTCCCAGAAACCCTTCAATTTCAATGAAATTTTGCAGAAACCTTCCATTGTCAAAGGTCAACCAAAATTGTGAATTATATGATCTCCATCCCCCAGGTCACTGAGGGACGGGTCAAAAAGTGTCAAATTGCCTGAAATTTCAAAAATCTCCTTCTCAAGACCCAAATAAGGTAGAAACAAATATGGATGGAAGGGTCTTAAGCTGTTTTACCAAAATTGTGAATTTCATGAGTCTGGGGTCTCATGTTTGCCCCTGGGGAGAGGTCAACATTACTATAGATTACATAGAGAATCACCTGTGCGAAGGGCATATTTTTGTAATTGTAAGCTGATGTCGTAGTGCTGTGTCCGTCGTCCATACATCCGTGCGTCTGCCTGTCTGTCCAGCTGTCTGGCATCAACTTTTTCCTTTAAACTTGTAAATTCTTCTCAACAACAAAGAGGTCAAGTGGCATGCTTGGGTGAAGGGCTATCAAGTTTATTCAAGTAAATGATATTGACCTACTTTCAAGGTCACAGGGGTCAAATAGGCAAACATCTTTAAATAATTTTGATCAATAACCAAGGAGACCAGGGAGTAAATGTTGGGTCTGTAGCATGATTGGATAAAGGGCTACCAGATTTGTTCAAATGAAAGAACTTGACCTAAATTGAAGGTCAAATGGGTCAATTGTGCTAAAACCTTCTCAATAAATAACCAAGAGTTCAAAGGAGCTGATATTTGGTCTAGCATACTAGGATGAAGGGCTACAAAGTTTGTTCAAATAAATGACTGACCTACATTCAAGGTCACATGGGTCAAATAGGCTAAAATCTTTAAACCTCTTCTCCATAATCTAGAAGCCAAGCGACTTGGTATTGGGCCTGTAGCATGCTTGGATAAAGGCTACCAAGTTTGTTGGAATGAATAATCTTGACCTTCATTTAAGGTCATAGGGGTCAAATAGGCTTAAGTCTTTACATCTTCTCAATAAGCAAGAGGTCCATGGAGTTGATATTAGGTCTAGATCTGTAGCATGCTTGGGTGAAGGACTACCACATTTGTTTGAATTAATAACCTTAAAATAAAATACAAAAAAGGGTCATATTGACTAAAATTTCAAAAATCTTCTTCTCAACTCCCAGATATGGTAGAACCAAATACTCTTCACAGAAAGAAAGGTCTTAAGGTTCTACACCAAAATTGTGAAAGTCATGATCCTGGGGTCTCATTTTCCCCCCCAGAGAGGGGGTAAAGTTTACTATAGGTTATATAGGGAAATCACGTTTTTGAGCATTATAATACAAACTTGGTTAGAACTATCAATATGGGATGCCTGTTGTAAACTTCATGTACATGTATATTGGCACTGACTGATCCCTAGGGGCTTATGGGCGGGCCAAAAATGATCAAATTAACTGAAATTTCAGGAAACTTCTCAAGACCTACATAATGTAGAATTAAATACTCTTCATAGATGGAACACCTGCGAAACGATTATGAATAATTCATGAACATTCATGAATAGTTCATGAATTATTCATGAACAAAATTCATGAATATTCTAGATTTATTCATGAATATTTTCATGAAATTCATGAACTTAAAACTTCATGAAAATTTTTTTCAAATTATGTTCATGAATATTCATGAATTATGTAAGAAAGTTTTTCATTCATGAAATCATCATAGTTCATGAATATTCATGAACTTTTTCATTCATGAAATCATCATAGTTCATGAATGTTCATGAACTTTTTCATTCATGACAATTCATGATTAGTTCATGAATATTCATGAACTTTTTCATTCATGACAATTCATGATTAGTTCATGAATATTCATGAACTTAAAACTATGATGAATACTCATGAACTTTTTCATTCATGACAATTCATGATTAGTTAAAACTTAAAACTATGGTGAATATTCATGAATGAAATATTTCATGAACATTCATTAATCCTGAAATCAAGATTTTCATTCATAAAATCGTCATAGTTCATGAATATTCATGAACTATTCTATTCATGATAATTCGTGATTAATTCATGAGTTATGAACTTATTTAGAAAATGAATTTGCATGTATTTTACCACTTAATTTCATCAAAGTTTGTCATGAACTGTATCACTATGCATGTTTGACAATATCCTTGTAGTCCTTCCATTAAAAATTGCATTCAAATTGATCCATCACTTGTTTCAAAATTCATAACTGCTTGAAATGAGTATATGTACACAATCACTTGGATGCAAAATCCTTTTAATATTCTTCAGATAAAAGTGATTTATGTTCATTATTGCATTAATTCTCATTGTACATATGACGTGTGTTTGTACAATTTAGTTAAATGGGCAATGCAATTTAAGAAATGCCAAAGCTGTTTGAATATTATGTGCACTATGTAAATTTAGGTCACATGCATGGTGATTGGTTTTAAGTTAATTCTTACCTATAAACAGGTTGACATATTTCCAGAGTTGAATATTTCATTTCCTGGTAGTCTTGTATTGATCATGAACCAGGTATGAAAGATAAATACTTGCCTTCATTTGTAAAATAACTTGTTATTCATCTCTGTGAGAAAAGCCTCATGGCTGCCTTGTATTGGAACTCTCCTGCTAGAAGTTATTGGGCAACATTTGAAGTTTTCTTATTGTAAAAGGGTTTAGTAAGCCTGTACAGTTTCCTTATTCTTCTTTAAGCCAACAACAAAATTGTTATAGACATGGAATTAAATTCAAAAACATTTTAGATATTAAGTTTGTTATTCAATTTAAAATGTAAGGTATTTTTTTATTCAAGAAAATGTTCAATTTTAAAGTCAAATTATCATTCATTAAAATTCTTCAAAATTCATTACTATTTTATTCATTTTGATGAATTTTAATGAATATCATCAATGCATGAAAATTCATGAATAGTTCATAATCACATAAAATTCTCATTCATTAAAGTTCTTGAAAATTCATTATCAACTGTTCTTACTATTTCATTCATTTTGATGAATTTTAATGAATATCATATATGCATGAAAGTTCATGAATAGTTCATAATCACATATGATGAACGATCATGAATCTTAATGAATTTGTAAAATTATTCATAAAAGTTCATGAAGAGTTCATGAGAGGTATTTGATGAATATTCATGAACATTTTTTCATGAATAAAAAACTTTCAGTATTCTTGAAAGTTCATGAATGATTCATGAACATTCATGAACTAATGAATACCATCTCGCAGGGGAAGGGTCTTAAGGTGCTTAACCAAAATTATGAATTCATGACCCTGGAGTCTCAAGTTTGCTCCTGGGGAGAGGGTAAACTTTACTATAGTTTATATAGGGAAGTCACATTGTTTGATTTCTATTTAAATTGATTCCATCTTTGTTAACATTATCAGCAAGGGATGACAGCTCGATGGTATGCACATGTTAGCTCATACTGACCCTCTGGGGCTTATGGGTGGGGTCAAAAAGGTTCAAATTAACTGAAATTTCAAGAAACTTCTTCTCAAGACCTCAATAAGGTAGAATAAAATACTCTATATAGATGGAAGGGTCTTAAGGTGCTTTACCAAAATAGTGAATTTCATGCCCTGGGGTCTTATATTTGCCGAGGAGTTTATATAGGGAAATCAATTTTTTTTTTTTTTTTTTTATTTTGCAAATTTTTACATGTATAAAATACACATCTTTTTTTTTCTTTCTTTTCCCACACACGCTTAATATTCTATTGGTTTTTTCCAAATTATATTTTTTGATACAAGATAATCAATGAATATCAATAAAAGATATACAATCATTCTTACACTAATCTTTAATTACTATTTAGAAATCTCCATTTCATATATATTTTTCTCTGTATAGTTACAATATATGCACATGGTAGGCTTATTCTTAAAAATACTTGAAAATAATCAGTCAAAATTCCAAATCTAAATTTTATGATTGTTGAGTATGTTTTAAGCTCGTTAGAACCCAAGCACAGTGAGAGAAAAGAAAGATAGAACAAGAAATGTAAGGAAATAGAAAAAGAAGAAAGTTCACATTTAGAAAGAGAAAGCAAGAGAGAGGGAAAGGGAAGGGTCAGACTTAAACACTAAAAACATGATCATTTAAACCACTGTAAACACATAATTTCATATTACCACAGTGTATGAGATAAAGGTCTATATAAGATCAAGATGATTTATATTACGGCAAGTATACCTTAGAGTCTAATTATAGGTGAAGAAAGGTCAAGTTCTACCAAATTTTGCCATTTATTCCACTCAAAAGTAAATTTATTAAAAACTTTCTCTCCTTTGCCCACAGCAATAAACTTCTGCACATTATAGTAATCTTTAACATGGTTAATTAGTGATGAGACTATTAGAGACTTGTGCAAACACCTGGCTTTATATATATAATGCTTAATGAAAAGAATTATCTCGTTGTCAATTCTATTATAGATTCCATTGTGCTGGAAAGCACCAAAAAGAATCATTTCTTTATTTAATGAAAATGGAATAGAAACTGCTAATAAAAGGTTTTCAAAATTTGCTAAAAAATTCTGGACTTCATTACACTCCCAAAAAATATGTGAAATTGTCTCCCTTTCCAAATTACAAAAAACACAAAATGGATTATTTGTAAGTCCAATTTTATATAAATATGAATTAGTAGCTAGAATATGATGATTTATCCTAAACTGCAGCCATTGTAATTTTGTGTTTTCTGTAACTCTGAATGCAATTAGATAAATTTTTTCCCAAGCCTTCTGATTGTAGTCAAAAGTATTTCCCCACTTGTTTTGTGCAGTTATAGATGCACTATTTGTATTAAGCATATTATAAAAATCTTGAGAACCTTTGACTTTCTTCAACACAATGTCAAGACATAAAGGAATGAAGGGATACATACTAGCATCTCCTGACCATGTGAACATTTTCAGATAATTCTTGATACTAGCTATTAGACCATAATAATCGAGGTAATTGGTAATTGTGCCATGTAAAGTGGTGAATTCATTGAAAGTTAAAAAAGTACAATCATTTTTGTTTTTCAGTAAGTCATTGATTACCATAACTCCTTTATTAAACCATCTCTGATAAAAAACAACTTCATTGCCAACAGTAATATTTGAATTATACAATAAAGGAATTTTACCCAAAGATTCACCTTTATGTCTTAGTACTTAATCACATGTTTGACTCTCATTTGTTTGATTTCTATTGGAATTCTTTATAACTTTGTTAACATTATCAGCATGAGATGACAGTTCGATGGTATGCACATGTTGGCCCTGACTGATAGGCAGGGCCAAAAAGGGTCAATTAAATTAACTTAGATATTTCAAAACTTACGTGACCATTAAGGCCTATGGGCCTCTTGTTTTATTAGTCCTCTACCGGTGAAACCGGGGGGACTATAGGTTTTGCCTCTGCCCGTCAGTCAGTACATCCACTTAAAGTTTTGGTTAAAGTTTTATAATGGCACACCATTCATTCACTTAATAATTGTATAAGGATGCTGATTCTTTGCATAGAGGTTCTTTGGGTGTGTGGCATTACTTTTGTACAGTTAAAAATGAAAAAAAAAACTTTCTTTTTTTTGAAATTTTTGCCATATTATGGACTTAACTGTTTTTGATGTATTCTTAAGGTTAAAGTTTTGGTTAAAGTTTTATAATGGCACATCATTCACTTAATAATGGTATTAGGATGCTGATTTTTTTGCATAGAGGTTGTTTGGGTGTGTGGCATCACTTTTGTACGGTTAAAATTGAAAAAATTATTTTCATTTTTTGAAAATTTGGCATATTATGAACTTAACTGTTTAAACCATCATATTATAACAGTGCAAATTAAGTAAGGTCAGTATCATACAGCTATATATGTATTTACCTAATTAAGTAAGGTCAGTATCATACAGCTATATATGTATTTACCTAATTAAGTAAGGTCAGTATCATACAGCTATATATGTATTTACCTAATTAAGTAAGGTCAGTATCATACAGCTATATATGTATTTACCTAATTAAGTAAGGTCAGTATCATACAGCTATATATGTATTTACCTAATTAAGTAAGGTCAGTATCATACAGCTATATATGTATTTACCTAATTAAGTAAGGTCAGTATCATACAGCTATATATGTATTTACCTCATTATATTTATTTATTTAATATATAAAATACGCTTTTCCCTTCTATTTTAGAAGAGGTCATTTTTTCATCCACCAAATTAGACATCATTTAAAATATGCCAGATGATGCTTAACAAATACATAACCAAGTAATACTTTATACCTGGAAACTTTATTATTAGTTTTTAATTGAATCATGCTTATACAATATGCTTATAATAAAGTGTAGCGGAACCGAGGGTGTGGGCCCAGATAGCTCAGTCGGTAAGAGCGCCCAGCTGGTATTCGGAAGGTTCTGGGTTTGATCCCCAGTCTGGCTGTACTTTTTTCCTTACCTGTTACATTGGTGCCCCTCAAAAAAAAACACAGTGGTATATAAAAGAGTCTCATAGATTTCTAGAATAAATTCAGAAATCTAAAAAAAGGGAGGAGGAATGTAGCGGAGCCGAGAGTGTTGTCCAAGATATAGCTCAGCCGTTAAGAGCGTTCAGCTAGTATTTGGAAGGTCCTGGGTTTGATCCCGGTTCTGGCCGCACTTTTTTCCTTACCTATTACAAGTTATATTTTTAGACTTCAGAATCAAAAACCATTATCATTTACTGTAATTAAGTATGATACTTATCTCTTCAAGAAGAGTGCACATCAATTGTATTTTATTAACATTTAAGTGTATTAAATGGTTCTCTGATATGAGATTCTTTTGGAATAAAATCATTGTACTACTATGCTGTGCTATGCAGAATCATGTTTATATTTCAATCCAAGACTGTTATTACACATTTCACTTTAAATTCACTTTAGATTCTTTTACTCTGTAGAGTAGACATACCAAAAGAATACCTGAATATCTTTTAGGGGCAGGAAACATTGTTTTTCAACCCAATAGAGTTGATTTTACACATTGTTTGGAATGAACTTATTTTCATAAAATGATCATGTTTCAGTTTTGGCTAAACGTTTTTACTCAAATTTGGCTAAAGTTTTAACTTGAGGGTGCCGGTAGGGGACATGTATTGGTTTAGCAATACTCACAGAATGCTTGTTTCAGTTGGAATTCATTATAACTTGATTCACATTATCAGCATGGGATGACAATTTGATGGTATGCCCTGACTAACCACCAGGGGCTGATGGATGAGGCCACAAGGGGTCATATTAACTGAAATATTTTAAAACTCAGGTCACCATGCATTAAGGCCCTTGGAGACTATTTTGTTTTTTGAAATGGAAATTTGGTAGCATTCATAGAGTGGGGGACTGTCCAGACATTCATATCTGTTTGTTTTTGCCTGACAGAGCTAGGTCAAACATTATCATACTAACCTTATAGAGATCAAACATTAGCATGCTCACCTTATAAAGGTCAAACATTATCATAATCACCTTTTACAGAGGTCAAACATTATCATACTCACCTTATAGAAGTCAAACATTATCATACTCACCTTACAGAGGTCAAACATTATCATACTCACCTTACAGAGGTCAAACATTATCATACTCACCTTACAGAGGTCAAATGCTATCATACTCACCTTACAGAGGTCAAACATTGTCATACTCACCTTACAGAGGTCAAATGCTATCATACTCACCTTACAGAGGTCAAACATTATCATACTCACCTTACAGAGGTCAAATGCTATCATACTCACCTTACAGAGGTCAAACATTATCATACTCACTGTATAGAAGTCAAACATTATCATACTCACCTTACAGAGGTCAAACATTATCATACTCACCTTACAGAAGTCAAACATTATCATACTCACCTTACAGAGGTCAAATGCTATCATACTCACCTTACAGAGGTCAAACATTATCATACTCACTGTATAGAAGTCAAACATTATCATACTCACCTTACAGAGGTCAAACATTATCATACTCACCTTACAGAAGTCAAACATTATCATACTCACCTTACAGAGGTCAAACATTATCATACTCACCTTACACGGGTCAAACATTATCATACTCACCTTACAGAGGTCAAACATTATCATACTCACCTTACAGAAGTCAAACATTATCATACTCACCTTACAGAGGTCAAATGCTATCATACTCACCTTACAGAGGTCAAACATTATCATACTCACCTTACAGAGGTCAAACATTATCATACTCACCTTACAGAAGTCAAACATTATCATACTCACCTTACAGAGGTCAAATGCTATCATACTCACCTTACAGAGGTCAAACATTACCATACTCACTGTATAGAAGTCAAATGCTATCATACTCTCCTTACAGAGGTCAAATGCTATCATACTTGCCTTACAGAGGTCAAACATTACCATACTCACTGTATAGAGGTCAAATGCTATATCATACTCGCCTTACAGAGGTCAAATGTTATCATACTCGCCTTACAGAGGTCAAACATTATCATACTCACCTTACAGAAGTCAAACATTATCATACTCACCTTACAGAGGTCAAATGCTATCATACTCACCTTACAGATATCAGATGTTATCATATTCGCCTTACAGAGGTCAGATGTTAATCATACTCTCCTTACAGAGGTCAAATGCTATCATACTCACCTTACAGAGGTCAAACATTACCATACTCACTGTATAGAAGTCAAATGCTATCATACCCTCCTTACAGAGGTCAAATGCTATCATACTTGCCTTACAGAGGTCAAACATTACCATACTCACTGTATAGAGGTCAAATGCTATATCATACTCGCCTTACAGAGGTCAAATGTTATCATACTCGCCTTACAGAGGTCAAACATTATCATACTCACTGTATAGAGGTCAAATGCTATCATACTCTCCTTACAGAGGTCAGACGTTATCGTTCATTCTCACCTAACAGAGATAAGATATTTTTATTCTCTCCTTACAGAGATCAGATGTTATCGTTTATTCTCTCCTTAAAGAGATCAAATTTTATCGTTTATTCTCTCCTTACAGAGGACAGACAGCAGATGTTGCAAGGCAGACACCTGAAAAGGAATTCTTCAAGTAAGTAAATATGACAGTTCAAAGAAAATACACAAAAATCAAGTGCTGAAGTCAAAACTTTGACCTTAATACAACTTGTTTCATAAGTTGCATGCAAGAATATAAATATTACAGATATCAGAAAATGAAAAATAACTTGGTCAATTTTCCCTTAATTTATCTCTTTTCTTCTAAAGATGGAGGGGGCAAACATGTTTTACAAGCAAACCAGAGCTATTGTTCATTTAGCATAAATTAAAGAAAATTAACTATATCATATTTTTGGGACAAACATGTTTATCAATCTTCTCTTTCTCTAGTCTGCAGTACCTACAAATCACGGATAAGATATCAGACATCCGTGGTTTTCCTGTGTGGAATAACACTGCACCATTCCAGGATATCGGATTCTCCATACTTCCAGTCGGCCTAACTGTGGTGTGGCTTGTCGTTTTTCTCATTGTGGCATTTGGTGGCCGAGTTTGTGGCTGGGTATGTATAACACCTCAGTATATGGAGTATTTAATGACTGTCAAACTTGGAATGTACTACAGAGCTTTATTTGTCTCATTTTGGGAAAACAAATTGGTAAATTATTAGGAAAGATCGATTTTCAGGAGTTAACTTGGTTTATTATGAAACAGTTTCAATTGGGAATGTGGCCCTTATTTTTATGGAGGCGTTTACGCCTGCCATATTGCGATCACCTACGAGTTGTGACGTCACAATCTCTCACTTTCATTTTCGTTATATTTCCTTTCACAGTTCATTTTGTGGTTTCTTTCGGTTCATATATGATGTAGTTGAATTATATATGCATTTATGAAAACTATCAAGATTACAAATAAAGTGCTATTACATGAAAAATGGTATATTCAGTATAAATTTCTCTTCGACGGAAGTTTGGAATTTGAGACCTCTGGTGGTAATTTCTGTAACTAGGGGTAATGATTCGCTTAGTTCCAAGTATGAGGCACGTCATTGTAGTCCGTCATTCAAAGTAGATGATGTGCACAGAAATGTATTAACTATGCTGATAATGTTGTGAACATTTCAGGAACTATTTTGAATAAACAATAAGAATAATGTCTTGTAAATATCTACACCTGCATCGATTTTTGCAAATTTGTATTGAAAATACTGTTGGAAAGGAAGATAACTGCGAGATTCTGACGTTATCTTTCAGATGACACTAGTGTATAATTAATTAACTACTAGAAATATAGATGGCATAACAAGCAAGCGCAAACAAATTCCCGTTTTTTATAATACCCTCCAGGATTTTTTGGCTAACAAGATTTCTTTTGTTTACAACTTGGTATTTTTTTTACAAGATTTTATGTGATTTGGTCCTATATTTAGTGATCAGGTGATCCGTCTGTTTACGTGAGCGAGCACCTGTTAGACACGGGCTTCACACGAAGCACCAAAGTGTGATGTTTGTCGCTAGAAATTAATATCTATCAACATGAATTAAAGGCAAGTTGTTTACAAAGTTTAAATCTGTTTGTTGACCCACTGAAATAAGTGTTTGTTTATTTAGGACGAAACTTTTTACGATAAGTTATTCAAGCCTGGCCAGACCACAAAATCAAATATCTACTGCTATAACTGATCAAAGTCCCTGTGTTTCAAATCCATGAATCAGTATGTGATGGTGTGATGGAATTCGATCGTTTATCTTTTTAAACTAAGAAAACTGGCACATCTGCCGTAATGGTCATTTGTGCTGTACCTTCCCCGACAGAGACAATACACAGAATCTGGATTTTTGCGATCAGATTTACTGCAGTAGCTACTCGCACTCGGAATATATATGAAAATACAAAATGATTATTGAACCAGCTTGTCTTATTTATATAATATTCAGCTATTCAACCTTTTCAAATGTTTTCATGTAATATGCACAATGCTGTGAAATGTTTGTATTACATAGGCTATTTAAACAATACAACGTAATTGTAGATTAAAAGAATGTATACCAATTGCTTTTTTTACCCTATTAATACAACTTTTTGTTGTTTTCATGTAATATGATTAATATATCTATTGGCAATCGATATCAAATCCATATGATATAAGACTTTCTCAAATATCAATATTCCTCATAACTTTCAAAATAAATATATTGTTTTAAAATTGAGTAAAAATGTTGGATTTTCATGTCACGAACAAATCCCTTAAAATAATCATCAATCTCCTTATTGGTCTCCAGAAAGTGTGAAAAAAATGAAATGTTTTTGTCAATAATTTTTTTGTTATGAATACATGTATAACCATTTGGGTATTTTCAAATATTGACCTTTAAATCTGTAAAACCAAGCAACAATCTGTGGGATGTCAAATATGGAAGGTTGCGCGTGGCCGTTTCAGGATAAATTACCAAAAATGCTTAAGTACTGTTTCTTATCGTGGATCACATATAATAGGGTTTTTGACCATTATGTGTTATTGCTACTTAAGTGTGAATTTTTTTGGCTTAGTTAAGTGACAATGTATTTCTTTGCACTTATGTGCAACAGACATCACAAGAGTTTAATTCACATATATTATTGACTCCTACAAAAAGGGGCTAAGCGAGTGGTTGACCGATGAGAGGCATCCTATAAAATCTCATATTGACTTTTCAGATTGCTCATGATCATATTTCATTGTTCCGGCCTGGTGATGAAAAAAAAATCATGACGGATCATATGAGCCTTGTGTTTTATTGTCTGGGAGATATCAACTGATATTAACAATGTCATCGGCGCCTAGACTGAAAAGATATAGCGTTGTTAACAATTGACAACTATATTTTAGTCATCTCTAGAAAAAAACATCTGAATTTATGAAAGTAGCTTACTCCTTTAAAGCTAAAGTTAAAAAGCATCCAATTGAGATTTTAAAAAATTAATACATGTACAGATTTCCAAAAATCCTTTCCGAGACATCCCCCCAATTATGGTAGTGTCGTATCTAAGGACGGGCAGACATTTTTCTTTTTTGTTATGCGTGGATACGAGCCGCTATAAAAGCGCGTGCGTTCATTGAGACAAGTACCAGTCTATCGATACATAGCGACACATCTCTCCGTTATACATAGTATACGTTCTCAATACACACGCCAATGTGTTTTTGTTCACATTGTACGCAATTGCGGAACTTGAATATGGAATTTGAAGAGGTAACTTTATATATACATACACATTTTATGTTACAATAAAAGAAAGAAAAGAAAGTATTGACAATACAAAATATTTGGGCCTCAACAAAACATGCACCTAATGAAATTATAAACAGAGTAAATATGAGTAAATTCCTACCTGAGTCTTTCCAGTGGGAAATGCAGCAAGAACAACTTTACAACTCTTACAGTATTATATCCATAGTTTCCATCGAAATATTTTCTGTGTCTTCGTATTATTTGTGCACGTGTGATAACGCAATTAAAGCGTGATAAAACCGCACTACTGCACAACAACAGCCCTAGTGTAGTGTAGACAATATGAATACATCCGAGGAGTGCTAGTGTAGATGCGAGTAAAAATCGGAACTCCTCGGACTGTTTACTTGTTATGAAAATGGCTGCACCCACGAAAAACACGTGAGAAGATGGATAGAGTATTTGGGAATAATTTGTTATGCATTTTCCAGCATTTATTTGGAGACTTTATTTTCAACAAGATTTGAAAGATAATTGAAAGACAATGGCCATCTGCTCCGGTTACAGGTAAGTGCTTCTGTTTGGTGTCATTCGCGAATACAGTTGTAGGTCACGTGGTGTACAGATATAGTGTAGGTGGTACAGGTGTGTCACCGTGAACACCTGAGGTTAGAGTGAATGCGAGTGTGAAGAAGCACCTTCTTTTTATAGCAGCGGCGGCTTAGTTGTATCCACGCATAACAAAAAAGGTCCGAAAGAAATGATCCTGATATGATCCTGACCAAGTGTTGTTATTTTTCGGGTCAGTCCGAAATCCAAGATGGCCGCCATCTTGAAAAACACATTTTAAACTTCTTCTCCAGTTCCACCAGTGCTATTAAGCTGAAACTTGCCTGAAATGATCCTGGTATGATGCCGACCAAGTGTTGTTATTTTTCGGGTCAGTCCGAAATCCAAGATGGCCGCCATCTTGAAAAACACATTTTAAACTTCTTCTCCAGTTCCACCAGTGCTATTAAGCTGAAACTTGCCTGAAATGATCCTGATATGATCCTGACCAAGTGTTGTTATTTTTCGGGTCAGTCCGAAATCCAAGATGGCCGCCATAGCCGCCATCTTGAAAAACACATTTTAAACTTCTTCTCCAGTTCCACCAGTGCTATTGAGCTGAAACTTGCCTGAAATGATCATGATATGATGCCGACCAAGTGTTGTTATTTTTCGGGTCAGTCCGAAATCCAAGATGGCCGCCGTGGCCGCCATCTTGAAAAACACATCTTAAACTTCTTCTCCAGTTCCACCAGTGCTATTAAGCTGAAACTTGCCTGAAATGATCCTGATATGATCCTGACATGATCCTGACCAAGTGTTGTTATTTTTTCGGATGACGGACAGTCCGAACTCCAAGATCGCCGCCATAGCCGCCATCTTGAAAAACACATTTTAAACTTCATCTCAAGTTCCACCAGTGCTATTCAGCTGACCCTGGCCTGATTATACAAACAAAGGACCACCACAACCCTGGCCTGGTGATATAAACAAAAGACCCCTACCACCTGTTAGCCTATAATTACTGTAGCTGCCCTGGCCTGGGGCTCGTGAGAGAGGAGTCGGGTCACCATGCGTGTCGGTATTACATTACAACTGTGCATAGGTGGCTTCATTTGACACAGTCAGTTAATTTTGTGATTACAACTAGGATACATCACTTCAATAACAAACACTGGTCATATCTGTCAACAAGATTTACTCACATGAAAGCCAATAATGCCTTTCTTAATCGTAGCTGTCGGTACTAGCGTTTATACTGCCGCCATCTTTAATTAGTCAATACTAATAAAAAGTCGTAAACTGCCACAAATATCCGGATTTCAATTTGGGTCAGAAAAAAATCTTTTGGTTTTGAGAAAATTAGTAGTAACACAAATATAATTAATTAATTAATTATTGTGTATTCTTTTTCTTTATTTAAGAAAGAAAGGGAGATAATTTGATAGATACATAAAGCACTATTTCAGAACAAAATATTTAAAAAAAAATTAGCCATAAGACCATTTTGAGTTATATTTTGTCTTTGGGTCCACAAAATAATTAAAGATTAAACTCTTCAGATTTATAAAGTTTATGCATTTATTTGACGTCTTGCTGGTCTTCTGAATGCCCTATTCAATGACAAGTTATTCATGACAGTTTCATGTAAATTGGTTGGTGCGATAATTTTGACCTGTCTATAAAGACAACCTGTCTATAGTGACTGTTTTTCTGCCTCCCATTGGGCGGTCGTTATAGAGAGGTTTGACTGTACTTAAGTATACAAGTTGGTTTAAAGTATGAATGTTAACGACATGTACCTACATTGTAAGTAGAAGTTGGTTTGAAAAAAAATTAAAATGTTTAACTTCTTAGGTAAAGGTTTGTTTGAAATTAGAAATGTTTAACTATTTAAGTAGAAGTTGGTTTGAAACTTGAAGATGGTTAAAACCATTATGTACATTGGAACAGTCTAAATCATTACATTCATCAGGACTGTGAAAACCATTATGTCCAGTTTGTTTGATACATGTAAGTGGAAATGTTTAATCATGTTGATATCAGTTTGATTTGTATTCTTGCTTTATTTCAAATATCACCTTTTACATCTGACTAGTGCCTCCTGCAGTACTTTCAGTACTTTGATTTGTAAGGGCCTCAGAAAAATCTCTGTTGTTATTACTGTATTAAGTTCACCTTGCCCAAACGACTAAGTGAGCTTCTGTCATAGTGGGCCATCCATCGTCCCTCCCTCGTCGCCTTTTCATTCAAATGACTTCTTCTCAAGAACCAAGAGGCCCAGGGACCCGATATTTAGCCTGTAGCAGGCTAGATAGTTTGATAAAAAGGAAGACCTTGACCTACATTTTAAGGTCAAACGGGTCAAATGTTTGAAAATCTTTAAATGACTTCTTCTTAATAACCAAGAGGCCCACATTAAATGACTTCTTCTTAATAACAAGAGACCCACATGGAAGAAATTCAAACTGTGGCATGTATGGATAAAAAGACTATAAAATTTGTTCAAAAGAATGTCCATGACCTATATTCAAGGTCACAAGGATTGAATAATGTTAAAATCGTTAAAATCAATAACAAAGGGCCCAGGGACCTGAAATTAGAGTTGTAGCATGCATGGGTGCAGGGTTACCAACTTTGTTCAATGAATGACCTTGACCTGCATTCAAGGTCACAGTGGTCAAATGCAGGGTTGCCAACCTGTAAGTAGCCCAATGTTTGATACTTTTTAGGTCATCTGACCCGAAGGGTCAGGATGACCTATAGTCATCATGCTTCGTCCGTCGTCGTGCGCCGTGAGCCGTCCGCCGTCTGCCGTCTGCCGTGCGCCGTGCGTAAACTTTTCACATTTCAAACTTCTTCTCAAGTTCCACCAGTGGGATTGAGCTGAAACTTGCCTGAAATGATCCTGAGATGGTCCTGACCTAGTGTTGTTATTTTTTCGGGTCAGTCCGAAATCCAAGATGGCCGCCATAACCGCCATCTTGAAAACCACATTTCAAACTTCTTCTCAAGTTCCACCAGTGCTATTGAGCTGAAACTTGCCTGAAATTATCCTGATATGATCCCGACCAAGTGTTGTTATTTTTCGGCTCGGTCCGAAATCCAAGATGGCCGCCATAACCACCATCTTGAAAAACACATTTTAAACTTCTTCTCAAGTTCCACCAGTACTGTTTGGCTGAAACTTGCCTGAAATGTTCCTGAGATGAGTCCGACCAAGTGTTGTTATTTTTTGGATTGGTCTGAAATCCAAGATGGCCGCCATAACCACCATCTTGAAAAACACATTTTAAACTTCTTCTGAAGTTCCACCAGTGCTGTTGGGCTGAAACTTGCCTGAAATTATCCTGATATGATTGCGACCAAGTGTTGTTATTTTTTCGGGTCGGTCCGAAATCCAAGATGGCCGCCATAGCCGCCATGTTGAAAAACACATTTTAAACTTCTTCTCAAGTTCCACCAGTGCTGTTGGGCTGAAACTGGCCTGAAATGATCCTGATATGATCCGACCAAGTGTTGTTATTTTTTGGGTCGGTCCGAAATCCAAGACGGCCGCCATAGCCGCCATCTTGAAAACCACATTTTAAACTTCTTCTCCAGTTCCATTGGTGCCATTGAGCTGGAAATGGTTGAGGATGTCGAGGAAGGCGAGCCAACATAGTGTTGTTATTTTTTTGGCCTCGTAAAAACTTTGACATGGCAGCAATGGCGGCCATTTTGTAACATGATTGCACAATCATGGTTTTCCTGAACAACACCTATTTCAAACTTCTTCTCAAATTCCACCGGTGGGATTCAGCGCTAACTTACCAGAAATGATCCTGAGATGGTCCTTACCAAGTGTTGTTATTTATCGGGTCGGTCAGAAATCCAAGATGGCCACCATGGCAGCCATCTTGAAAAACACATTTTAAACTTCTTCTCCAGTTCCACTGGTGCCATTGAGCTGGAAATTGGTGAGGATGTTAAGGAAGGAGGGCCAACAAAGTGTTGTTATTTTTTCAGCCTCATAGGGTTAAGGCCCCTGGGCCTCTTGTTTTTACGACGTCGCAGTGTCACGGCATTTTATTATATGATTTAATGTTGTAGAAAAAATATCAGACATTAACAGATATTTAAGCCATTTATTAGAGACCAACCAACCAATTGTTTTCCCATAGACCTTAGTGTTAACGTTTTGGATTATTTCATTCAAATTCTTGAATTGAATATGACGATTATGGTTTATAACAAAAGTTTAGGGTCTGATATAACACCTAATCAAAAAAAAAAGTTGGGTCCTTCAGCTCAAATTTTCTCCAGGGTAGCCATTTTGAAAATAGGTGAATTTCGCAGTAAAAATTCTCAAAAATCTTAAATGTTTACCTGTTTACTATTATTACGTGAACTTTTGGGAAAAAAACCAATCGGACTTAAGAAATTTATATCAACATTTCTTACTGATAGTTACCTATCAGGCTACATATCTATTTTCTCACTTCATAACATACTGGCCAATCAGTGGCTGCCAGACATTTTATCCTTCGCTCAACGTTCTATACACAGGGGCTGTTTCAAAAATATATTTTTTCAATTGGTTGGTTGTTCCCTATAGGTCAACTTTAGACTTTTATTTAAGCCATTTATTAGGTCACCTGAGACTAAGTCTCAGTTGACCTATTGTGATCGCCTTTTTTCCAGCGTTGTTCGTCTTCTTCTCAATTACCAACAGGCCCAGAGACCTGATATTGGGTGTGTAGCATGCTGGGATGAAGGGCTACCAAGTTTGTTCAAATGGATGACCTTGACCTTCATTCAAGGTCACAGGGGTCAAATATGCTAAAATCTTTAAACAACTTCCCCTTTTAACCAAAAGGCCCAAAGACCCAATATTAGGTATGTAGCATGCTGGGACAAAGGGCTACAAAGTTTGTTCAGGTGAATGACCTTGACCTTCATTCAAGGTCACAGGGGTCAAATATGCTAAAATCTTTAAACAACTTCTTGTTAACCAAAAGGCCCAGAGACCCAATATTAGGTCTGTAGCATGCTGGGACAAAGGGCTACAAAGTTTGTTCAAGTGGATGACCTTGACCTTCATTCAAGGTCACAGGGTTCAAATATGCTAAAATCTTTAAACAACTTCTTGTTAACCAAAAGGCCCAGAGACCCAATATAAGGTATGTAGCATGCTGGGATGAAGGCTACAAAGTTTGTTCAAATGGATGACCTTGACCTTCATTCAAGGTCACAGGGGTCAAATATGCTAAAATCTTTAAACAACTTCTTCTTGATAGCCATAAGGCCCAGAGACCCAATGTTAAGTCTGTAGCATGCTGGGACAAAGGGCTAACATGTTTGTTAAAATGGATGACCTTGACCTTCATTCAAGGTCACAAGGGTCAAATATGCTAAAAACCTTTAAATGACTTCTTCTTGTTAACCAAAAGGCCTAGTGACCCAATATTAGGTCTGTAGCATGCTGGGATGAAGGGCTAGCAAGTTTGTTCAAGTGAATGACCTTGACCTTCATTCAAGGTCACAGGGGTCAAATATGCTAAAATCTTTAAACAACTTCTTCTTGATAGCCATAAGGCCCAGAGACCCAATATTAGGTCTGTAGAATGCTGGGACAAAGGGCTACCATGTTTGTTCAAATGGATGACCTTGACCTTCATTCAAGGTCACAGGGGTCAAATATGCTAAAATCTTTAAACAACTTCCCCTTTTAACCAAAAGGCCCAAAGACCCAATATTAGGTATGTAGCATGCTGGGACAAAGGGCTACAAAGTTTGTTCAGGTGAATGACCTTGACCTTCATTCAAGGTCACAGGGGTCAAATATGCTAAAATCTTTAAACAACTTCTTGTTAACCAAAAGGCCCAGAGACCCAATATTAGGTCTGTAGCATGCTGGGACAAAGGGCTACAAAGTTTGTTCAAGTGGATGACCTTGACCTTCATTCAAGGTCACAGGGTTCAAATATGCTAAAATCTTTAAACAACTTCTTGTTAACCAAAAGGCCCAGAGACCCAATATAAGGTATGTAGCATGCTGGGATGAAGGCTACAAAGTTTGTTCAAATGGATGACCTTGACCTTCATTCAAGGTCACAGGGGTCAAATATGCTAAAATCTTTAAACAACTTCTTCTTGATAGCCATAAGGCCCAGAGACCCAATGTTAAGTCTGTAGCATGCTGGGACAAAGGGCTAACATGTTTGTTAAAATGGATGACCTTGACCTTCATTCAAGGTCACAAGGGTCAAATATGCTAAAAACCTTTAAATGACTTCTTCTTGTTAACCAAAAGGCCTAGTGACCCAATATTAGGTCTGTAGCATGCTGGGATGAAGGGCTAGCAAGTTTGTTCAAGTGAATGACCTTGACCTTCATTCAAGGTCACAGGGGTCAAATATGCTAAAATCTTTAAACAACTTCTTCTTGATAGCCATAAGGCCCAGAGACCCAATATTAGGTCTGTAGAATGCTGGGACAAAGGGCTACCATGTTTGTTAAAATGGATGACCTTGACCTTCATTCAAGGTCACAACGGTTAAATATGCTAAAACCTTTAAATGACTTCTTCTTGTTAACCAAAAGGCCTAGTGACCCAATATTAGGTCTGTAGCATGCTGGGACTAAGGGCTACAAAGTTTGTTCAAGTGGATGACCTTGACCTTCATTCAAGGTCACAGGGGTCAAATATGCTAAAATCTTTAAACAACTTCTTGTTAACCAAAAGGCCCAGAGACCAAATATAAGGTATGTAGCCTGCTGGGATGAAGGCTACAAAGTTTGTTCAAATGGATGACCTTGACCTTCATTCAAGGTCACAGGGGTCAAATATGCTAAAATCTTTAAACAACTTCTTCTTGATAGCCATAAGGCCCAGAGACCCAATGTTAAGTCTGTAGCATGCTGGGACAAAGGGCTAACATGTTTGTTAAAATGGATGACCTTGACCTTCATTCAAGGTCACAAGGGTCAAATATGCTAAAAACCTTTAAATGACTTTTTCTTGTTAACCAAAAGGCCTAGTGACCCAATATTAGGTCTGTAGCATGCTGGGATGAAGGGCTAGCAAGTTTGTTCAAGTGAATGACCTTGACCTTCATTCAAGGTCACAGGGGTCAAATATGCTAAAATCTTTAAACAACTTCTTCTTGATAGCCATAAGGCCCAGAGACCCAATATTAGGTCTGTAGAATGCTGGGACAAAGGGCTACCATGTTTGTTAAAATGGATGACCTTGACCTTCATTCAAGGTCACAACGGTCAAATATGCTAAAACCTTTAAATGACTTCTTGTTAACCAAAAGGCCTAGTGACCCAATATTAGGTCTGTAGCATGCTGGGATGAAGGGCTAGCAAGTTTGTTCAAGTGAATGACCTTGACCTTCATTCAAGGTCACAGGGGCCAAATATGCTAAAATATATCATAACTCAGGTGACCGTTAAGGCCCATGGGCCTCTTGTTCAATACATCTTCTTGCTTTGAAATCTCCTCCTTTGGAGCAAGCTGATAGTCAATAATTTCCTCCTCAAGTGAATCCTTCTCCTCATCCTTGGTGACATTACATGTAATCTAGCTGCCAGTTGTAGAACTTAAAGAACTAAATAAGTTTCCAATAGTTTTTGTAAGTTGATTATTAGCTCACCTGGTCCGAAGGACCAAGGTGAGCTTATGCCATACCGTAGCATCTGTCGTCCGTCCGTCCGTCCGTCAACAATTGACTTCTTCTCCAAAACCACAGATCAGAATTTGACCAAATTTGGTCAGAAGCATCCCTATGGGGTGGGGACTCAAAATTGTACAAATGGTGGGGCTGACCCCCAGGGGTCTGAGGGGCAGGGCCAAAAGGGGTCAATTTAGCTCTATTGATATAAACGACTTCCTCTCTGAAACCAAGCAAAGGATATTGCTCCTATTGGCCTGGTAGCATCACTATGGGGTGGGGATTCAAAATTGTATAAATGGTGGGGCTGACCCCCAAGGGGTCTGAGGGGCGGAGCCAAAAGGGATCAATTGGGCTATATTGATATAAGCGACTTATTCTCTGAAACCGAGCAATGGATATTGCTCATATTTGCTTAGTAGCATCACTATGGGATGGGGATTCAAAATTGTACAAATGATAGGGCTGACCCCCCAGGGGCCTGAGGGGCGGGGCCAAATGTTGTCAATTGGGCTATATTGATATAAATGACTTCTTCTCTGAAATCAAGCAATGGATATCGCTCATATTTACCTGGCAGCATCACTATGTGGTTGGGATTCAAAATTGTACAAATGATGGGGCTGACCCCCCAGGGGCCTGAGGGGCGGGGCCAAATGTTGTCAATTGGGCTATATTGATATAAACGACTTATTCTCCAAAACCCAGCAATAGATATTGCTCCTATTTGACTGTGAGCATCCCTTTGGGGTCGGGATTCAAAATTATACAAATGACGAGGTCAATCCCCTGGGAGCTGAGGGGTGGGGCCAAAAGGGGCGTAATTTGGTTAAATTGATATTAACAAGTTCTTCTCTGAAACTAAGCAATGGATATCACTTGCATTTGTATGGTAGCATGGTCATGCATGAGGTGGGGATTCAAAATTGTACAAATTTTGGGGTTGACCCCCCAGGGGGCTGAGGGGTGGGGCCAAAAGGGGTCAATTTGGCTACGGTAAATTGATATGAACAACTTAATTCTTCTCTGAAACAGCTCATATTTGACTGGTAGCATCCTTTTGGGTAGGGATTCAAAATTTATAAAGGAAGGAACTGACCACCAGGGTGCAGAGGGCGGAGTCAAAAGGGGTCAATTGGCTTAAACAACTTCTTTTCTGAAACTTAGCAATGGATATCACTCACATTTGTGTGGTAGCATCCCTATGGGGTTGCGCCAAAAGTCCATTTCATTTCATGGATTAATGCATTTTTTGGCATAAAAACCTCATGTACCCATATGAAATGCCTATGATATGTTGACAAAGCAATTCCAGTGACAAATATACTTAATCATCATTCTTGTTTCATATCTCATGAAATCCAGGTGAGCGATACAGGCCCTCTGGGCCTCTTGTTAATAGTTTTATTCAATAGTTTAGGGTTAAGATTATAAAATGTTTTGAAGTAATGGATAACTGTTCTATTTATTTATATTATGTAGGCGTTTGAGATTTTTGGATTTAATTTCTAGTAGATAAAGTATATAGCTCTATGGCTAGGTACCAAAAAAGCCATATCAAAGAAGGATCATGCAGGGGGAACTTTGCGGTCATTTTGTCTGTCACTGCCATATAGAATTTTCCGACAGTCTTGCAAAAATGAAAATAAAATGCAATTACTTACATATATATGTATGAATTATCTGTCAAGAGTTTAATTTCTATCGGTGGTAATTATATAAACTTTTACCTGAAAAACCAACTCAATGCCAACTGACAAAATGTGACGTTTTATATCACATACTGTGCTTGATCTGATCGAAAAGTTAGCTTTAAACAACTTGCAATAGGCATGCTCATTTCCGAAATCCAATCGTGATTTTTTTTTCCCCATGGCGATTCGTTGAACTTGGCGAGCTTAGTGGACCAGATAGCGATCTTTTTCCTTTTAGGCGACGGCATATTTCACGAAATATCAAAGGGATTGTTCAGTTATAAACTGAGAATGTGAATATTACTCACTATTCTTGTAGGCCTAAGCTTACTTATCGCTTTCAGAAGTCGGCTCTCCAAACGTGCTTCCGACGCTACCAACCGGATGTGAAGCGCGACGCCTGGTGTAATCATTACAAAAGCTGTAAGAGTTATTCCCCTTTGAACAGTCCCAAGCTAAAGTTGCCGATTTCATGGCTTCGAGTGAGGCGACTAGAGAAAACTTTATCAATGTGTGAGATTTGTACCTCACGTTACGCGAGGATTGCTTCAACATAAGAAGGGACATTTTAAGGACGTTTTTACGTGAGTTTTTTGTCTCGCGTGAGTGAGTTGGCAGCCCTGTCAAATGTGCTTAGTTATTATACCCCAAGCAACGAAGTTAGGGGGGGTATACTGGAATCAGGTTGTCCGTCCGTCTGTCCGTCTGTCTGTAGACACAATTATGTACCGGCTACTCCTAAATTACTGATCCGATTTCAACGAAACTTCATGACAACAATCCTTATACATTGTAGATGTGCGTAATCTATATTACTTCGTCATTTTTTGGTTACCATGGTAACCAAGGCACAAAACTTAGTTTTTTGGTCTAATCCTCTTATGGTTACCATGGTAAACAGGGCACAGAGGCCCTCTGGACGACAGTTCTAGTTTAAACAACTCCCAAGAGTCAAGAGGCCCTGGGACTGAAATAAGGCCTGTAGCATGCTGGGGTAAATGGCTACCAAGTTTGATAAAAGAATTACCTTGAACAGCATTCAAGGTCACAGGGGAATGCTTTAATCTTTAAACCATTTCTTCTCAAAAACCAAGTGACCAGGGACCTTATATTACGCCAGTAGCATGCTGTGGTAAATTGCAACTAACTTGTCTAAATAACTGACCTTGATCTACATTCATGGTCACGGGGCTAAAAACATTTTCCCAATATTCAAGAGGGCCAGGGACGTGATATTGCATGGGCCTGTAGCATACTGGACTGAAGTGCTATCATGACATTGACCTATTTCCAACTTTTTCTCAATACCAAGAGGTCAAAATTTGGATGTTAGATATGTTTCATGCTTGGATGAAGGACTACCTGATTTGTGTAAATGAATGACCTTTATGACTTATATCCATGGTCACCAAGGTCAAATTTGTTGAAGGTTTAGAGTGAAGATATTTGGCAAGTGTGATTAATGGCAGCCAACCTAGGAATTGATATTCAAATAATCTAAACTTAATTTTGATGGACATACAGACATTTTTCTTGACAGCTTTCACAATTTGGTACGTGAGTATACATGCAAAGGATAGAGCTTATAGCATCATCTAAATGTTTGCTTATTTCAAAAGTAGAAGTTAAAAAAAGCTGTATGATTTCATGGCATTCACTGTATACCTTATTTATCCTGCAGTAACCTCAGTAACACCTAACTGTATAAAGGTATAGTCTAGGGGCACTGTTACAAACAGTAAGACAATATTTTTAGCTCACCCTAAGGGCTGGTGAGATTATGTCATGGCACAGCATCTGTTGCCTGTCCATTGTCCATCAACATTTGCTTTAAATCGCTACTAGACAAGAAGTTCTGGATGGATTTGAACCAAATTTGGTCCAAAACATTCTTAGGGGAAGGGGAGAAGATCTACATAAATGGTGACCCTTACCCTCCTGGGGCCCAATATTGGAAATAGAAGCAAATCCTTTAGATGGTTACTTGCCATTAGGAACTGAATTGATTTGAACAAAATTTGGTCAGAAACATTCTTAGGGGAAATAGAACAGATCTACATAAATGGTGACTCTGAATAGGTCCTGGGGTCTTTCCCCATCCCAAGGAACTTTGTTTCTTGGTTATATATTTGATATTGTTGAGATCCCCAACCCATAATCATATAAAGCATTGCTCAACATCAACAAGTAAAGCTGTTAACGAATTGAATGTGAACTATTTTAATGGATGGTCAAATCCAACCAGGTCAGCGATACAACCCCTTTGGACCTCTTGTTTGGTAATAAGTATTCAGCGTATGGGTGGGCTTATTACCGGGCATACGTTTATAACTTGACATGGGGTAGTGACATATAAATTTGTTTGTAGTTAGAAGTGTTAATGTAATTGTTATTCATTGATTGTAGTAAATGTTGTATTAACGCTGCTATACTTACTTTTCAGATTCTGTTTGTGATGTGTCCTGGGTTCCTCGGCACACTGTTTGCCGTCCTGGTATATGGATACATGAACCTAGACAAGGCTGCCTCGAACCAGTTCCTTGGCAGATTTTATAACCTTAACTTTGATGGTTTTGTTGATATACGCACCAATAGAAAACTCATCACGGTAATTTTTTTTGACAATTTGATAAGTTCAGGAAAAATACTCCTCATTATTTACCATATTTATCTTTAAATAATCTCCCTGATACCCAAAGTGTAAACCTTTTGTATATTAAAGTTCTGAGAGGACCTATTTGTGACCCACTTTTACTTTACTATTTTAAGATTGAGGATTCTGCAAAAATGAAGGATTTGTCAGATTCATTGGCAGGACTTATTTGTTGGGAAAACTGTTTTCCAGTGTTGATAATCTTTATCCTCTTTTTCATAAAACTATGATTGTATGTGTATTATGCTCCTCAAAATGAAACACATGTTAGTTACCAGTTCTTTCCATTTGAGATAGGGGTCTAATAAAAATATTTCTAACAGGATATTGGATGTTCAATTCAAAAAAGAAAATTTTGGTAAGATTTAGAAGAGACCGACCACAAAACATATTTCACTTAACTGCGTTATTAAATTTAACAGTGTTAAAAATATCCATGTTTAATTCACTGAGATAAACAAGAGAAGAAATTGAGACCAAACAAAACATCAACTCCTCTGATGTATTTGATTCAAGCTTGTTCAACACAAGTGAGTTTTACTGTATCTAATTATATAAAAGAATGTATCATATGTAATAGGGGTGATTGACAAAATGTGAATTTCCTGTGATAATTGTAATGTGTCTAATACACCAGTGTATTTCTAGGACTGGGAGAAAGGCTTCAGTCTACTGATGAACTCATTCCCAGTATGGACGGCCATTCCTGCTACCCTGGGCAAGATGACAGGACGAGGCAAAGTCAGTCGTAACTTGTAAGTCATATAACAGGCTGATTTATCAACCACCTATAATTTATATGATGATATAATGAATTTTGCTGACCAAACAAATTATAACTATCATACTTGTTCTAGATATTGGCTAATCTTTGGCTTATTTCATACCCAGTTGAGTGGTGCTCTTCTGAAACATATTTAGTACATTATGTAGGCCTCATGTTCATGCTTGGAATTTTATGATACACACTCTCTTTATTATTTGAATGGATTTGCTGAAAATATGTGGTCCTTTTCATTTTCTATGCTTCAAAAAGCAATGAGAACAGCTTCAACATAAGTTTTCAGGCATCTGCATCATTGACCAGAAGTTGTTATTGTCGTTTACTGACCTTGCTGCTGTTATTGCCGTTTACTGACCTTGCTGCTGTTATTGCCGTTTACTGACCTTGCTGCTGTTATTGCCGTTTACTGACCTTGCTGCTGTTATTGTCGTTTACTGACCTTGCTGCTGTAATTGCCGTTTACTAACCTTGCTGCTGTAATTGTCATTTACTGACCTTGCTGCTGTTATTGTCGTTTACTGACCTTGCTGCTGTTATTGTTGTTTACTGACCTTGCTGCTGTAATTGTCATTTACTGACCTTGCTGCTGTTATTGTTGTTTACTGACCTTGCTGCTGTTATTGTTGTTTACTGACCTTGCTGCTGTTATTGCCGTTTACTGACCTTGCTGCTGTTATTGTTGTTTACTGACCTTGCTGCTGTTATTGTCGTTTACTGACCTTGCTGCTGTTATTGTTGATTACTGACCTTGCTGCTGTTATTGCCGTTTACTGACCTTGCTGCTGTTATTGCCGTTTACTGACCTTGCTGCTGTTATTGCCGTTTACTAACCTTGCTGCTGTTATTGTCGTTTACTGACCTTGCTGCTTTCATTGTTGTTTACTGACCTTGCTGCTGTTATTGTTGTTTACTGACCTTGCTGCTGTTATTGTTGTTTACTGACCTTGCTGCTGTTATTGTTGTTTACTGACCTTGCTGCTGTTATTGCCATTTACTAACCTTGCTGCTGTTATTGTCGTTTACTGACCTTGCTGCTTTCATTGTTGTTTACTGACCTTGCTGCTGTTATTGCCGTTTACTGACCTTGCTGCTGTTATTGCCATTTACTAACCTTGCTGCTGTTATTGTTGATTACTGACCTTGCTGCTGTTATTGTTGTTTACTGACCTTGCTGCTGTTATTGTTGTTGACTGACCTTGCTGCTGTTATTGCCGTTTACTGACCTTGCTGCTGTTATTGCCGTTTACTGACCTTGCTGCTGTTATTGCTGTTTACTAACCTTGCTGCTGTTATTGTTGTTTACTGACCTTGCTGCTGTTATTGCCGTTTACTGACCTTGCTGCTGTTATTGTCGTTTACTGACCTTGCTGCTGTTATTGTTGTTTACTGACCTTGCTGCTGTTATTGTTGTTTACTGACCTTGCTGCTGTTATTGTTGTTCACTGACCTTGCTGCTGTTATTGCCGTTTACTGACCTTACTGCTGTTATTGTTGTTTACTGACCTTGCTGCTGTTATTGCCGTTTACTGACCTTACTGTTGTTATTGCTGTTTACTGACCTTGCTGCTGTTATTACCGTTTACTGACCTTGCTGCTTTCATTGTTGTTTACTGACCTTGCTGCTGTTATTGCCGTTTACTGACCTTGCTGCTGTTATTGTTGTTTACTGACCTTGCTGCTGTTATTGTCGTTTACTGACCTTGCTGCTTTCATTGTTGTTTACTGACCTTGTTGCTGTTATTGTTGTTTACTGACCTTGCTGCTGTTATTGCCGTTTACTGACCTTGCTGCTGTTATTGCCGTTTACTAACCTTGCTGCTGTTATTGCCGTTTACTGACCTTGCTGCTGTTATTGCCGTTTACTAACCCTGCTGCTGTTATTGTCGTTTACTGACCTTGCTGCTGTTATTGTTGTTTACTGACCTTGCTGCTTTCATTGTTGTTTACTGACCTTGCTGCTGTTATTGCCGTTTACTGACCCTGCTGCTGTTATTGTCGTTTACTGACCTTGCTGCTGTTATTGTTGTTTACTGGCCTTGCTGCTTTCATTGTCGTTTACTGACCTTGCTGCTGTTATTGTTGTTTTCTGACCTTTCTGCTTTCATTGTTGTTTACTGACCTTGCTGCTGTTATTGCCGTTTACTAACTTTGCTGCTGTTATTGTTGATTACTGACCTTGCTGTTGTTATTGCTGTTTACTGACCTTGCTGCTGTTATTATTGTTTACTGACCTTGCTGCTGTTATTGCCGTTTACTGACCTTGCTGCTGTTATTGTTGTTTACTGACCTTGCTGCTGTTATTGCCGTTTACTGACCTTGCCGCTGTTATTGTCGTTTACTGACCTTGCCGCTGTTATTGTTGTTTACTGACCTTGCTGCTGTTATTGTTGTTTACTGACCTTGCTGCTGTTATTTTTGTTCACTGACCTTGCTGCTGTTATTGCCGTTTACTGACCTTGCTGCTGTTATTGTTGTTTACTGACCTTGCTGCTGTTATTGTTGTTTACTGACCTTGCTGCTGTTATTGCCGTTTACTGACCTTGCTGCTGTTATTGCCGTTTACTGACCTTGCTGCTGTTATTGCTGTTTACTAACCTTGCTGCTGTTATTGTTGTTTACTGACCTTGCTGCTGTTATTGTTGTTTACTGACCTTGCTGTTGTTATTGCCGTTTACTGACCTTGCTGCTGTTATTGTCGTTTAGTGATCATTGCTGTTTATATTGTTTATACTGACTCCTTGCTGTAAGACAAGCTCAGCATCTGCCTCATCGACCAGATGTTGTTATTGCCATTTACCAACTGTCATTGTTTTTAGCGCACCTGGCCTGAAGGTCCAGTGAGCTTATGCCATGGTGCAGCATACATCTGTTTTCCGTCAACATTTGCTTCATATTCCTACTTATCAAAAAGTCCCCATTTGATTTTAATTAAATTTTGTAAGAAACATTGGGGAAGAGGAACATATATTGCAGTTGAGATCTCCACACCACCATCATATATACATTTGACATTAACAAATAATGATTTTAACAATTTTAACATTAACACTATTTTGACATTTGGTCAAATCCAACCAGGTGAGCGATACAGGCCCTCTGGGCCTCATGTTGTTTATACTGACCATTGCTGTTATTGTTGTTTTCTGTTTAAACAGGGGCTGGTTACTCATTATCCTTGTGTATGCCTGTATAGTCCAGGTCCCTCAGCTGGCTATGGCTCCTTATCTAGGCAACCTCCTCGAAAAAACATCATCGTCACTCCCTGAGAGTACCTTTCTAGGTAAGAGTCCCATACATACACTGTTTTTGTCAAGGGAGAGAACTCACATAACATTGTATGTTTTTGTTGATTATTGATTTATCATTTCCTATGATATATATTTTTTGTTACTGTTTATAGGCGAAACCTACATGGAATGTAAAGATATCTTTTTGTTTTTACTTAGTTTTTTAAATGTTTTAGAATTAATAAAAAGAAATACATATTTGTGTATGCTTCACTTTAAATTCATCAAATTAAATAAACTATAAGAAATCAGGGTTCTCCATGACCTTTTACAGCATGTTGCTGTGACAAGCTTTAAAAACCTGCGACATGCTTTAAATAAATTTGTGCCAATAGTGAACAAAAATGATTATAAATAATTCAACAGAGGTGGTCAACATTACTTCACACTGTTATCTCAGGAAGCCACTACATATCAGTCTGCCACTAATTGTCCGTATGACCTGCTCCAATGGACATCAGTTACTTCCCTAGGTAGTAATCAGTCCAGGAAGGTTAGGCCTATACCAGTTTGTTTTTTCAACATCACAGTTACAGGTTGTCATTCGACTGTGGTGTTGCCAAAGCATTTTGCTAATGATAATCTAATTATCATTATCTTCAGACTACGGAAAGATGAGCAAATCAATGGTTTGGTATGTCAAAACCGCTTTACTTACATTGTTTTCGTAAGTTAGCTAGGTCTAAACACATGGGTGCCGCCATCTTTAAATCTGAACTCCTCGTATGTATTCCTAAAGTATGTGAAATATGTACATTGGAGATGCTCCAAATGATCTTTTCTGATTGTAGCACAAGTTGAACCAGTAAATGTAACTTGGGTTTCCTAGTATAAAATAACAATTATCAGATTAAAAAACAAGATATAATTGTACTGAATTACAATGTGTAGCCTGGTGGTCGAATGATAAAATCAGTGTAAAAAAAATATTCATGTATTAACATCAACTTTATAAAAGCTGGCCTGATTTTTAGTTTATTTTTGGTTCTGTTCACCCTATTTTACCCTTTTTATAATGGTTATGAACCCTGTTTGCAATTCTTTGTTTTGAACACCTATGCTATTTTCCTTTTTATAAATTAGTTTTTTAGCACACCTGGTCCAAAGGACCAAGGTGAGCTTATGCCATACCGTTGCGACCGTCGTCCGTCGTCCGTCCGTCCGTCTGTCCGTCCGTCCGTCCGTCCGTCAACAATTGACTTCTTCTTCATAACCACACATCAGAATTTGACCAAATTTGGTCAGAAGCATTCCTATGGGTAGGGGACTCAGAATTGTACAAATGATGGGGCTGACCCCCTGGGGGCCCCTGGGGCGGGGCCAAAAGGGGTTAATTTGGCTATATTGATATAAACGACTTCTTCTCTGAAACCAAGCAATGGCTATCGCTCATATTTGCCTGGTAGCATCATTATGGGGTGGGGATTAAAAATTGTACAAATGATGGGGCTGACCCCCCAGGGGCCTGAGGAGTGGGGCCAAATGTGGTCAATTTGGCTATATTGATATAAACAATTTCTTCTCTGAAACCGAGCAATGGATATCTGTCATATTTTACTGGTAGCATCACCTTGGAGTAGAAATTTGAAATTGTACAAATGATGGGGCTGACCCCCTGGGGTCTGAGGGGCGGGGCCAAAAGGGGTCAGTTTTACAGAATTGATATAAACGACTTCTGCTCTGAAACTAAGCAATGGATATTACTCATATTTACCTGGTAGCATCCCTATGGACAGGGGATTCAAAATTGTACAAATGGTGGGGCTGACTCCCAAGGGGTCTGAGGGGCAGGGCCAAAAGGGGTCAATTTGCCTCTCTTAATATAAACGACTTCTTCTCTGAAACGAGGCGATGGATATCGCTCATATTTGCCTGGTAGCATCACTATGGGGTGGGGATTAAAAATTGTACAAATGATGGAGCTGACCCCCCAGGGGCCTGAGGGGCGTAGCCAAATGTGGTCAATTGGGCTATATTGATATTAGCGACTTCTTCTCTGAAACCAAGCAATGGATATTGCTCTTATTTGCCTGGTAGCATCACTATTGGGTGGGCATTCAAAATTGTACAAATGGTGAGGCTGACTCCCCGGGGGCCTGAGGGGCGGGGCCAAGAGGGGTCAATTTGGCTGAATTGATATGAACAACTTCTTCTCTGAAACCAAGCAAGGGATATCGCTCATATTTGCCTGGTAGCATCCTTTTGGGTAGGGATTCAAAATTTTATAAAGGAAGGACCTGACCCCCACTCCCCCCGGGATGCAGAAGGCGGGGTCAAAAGGGGTCAATTGGTTTAAACAACTTCTTTTCTGAAACTAAGCAATGGATGTCACTCACATTTGTGTGGTAGCATCCCTATGGGGTTGTTCCAAAAGTTAATTTTATTTCATGGATTAATGCATTTTTTGACATCAAATCCTAACGTAGCCATATAAAATGCCTAGATGATATATTGACATAGCAATACCAGTGACAAATATACTTAATCATCATTCTTGTTTCATATCTCATGAAATCCAGGTGAGCGATACAGGCCCTCTGGGCCTCTTGTTTATGTTTTGTAATAATATCTGTCTCACAACTGTACAGAAATCTGCAGCATGCCTAAATCTCAGAACATGGAAAACCCTGAAAAATATAACAATTTTTGACTGATATAGAAAATAAATTTTCTATAATAACTGATATAGAAAACTTATGCTAGAGATCTTAAATGTTTTTTGGGTTTTTAGCTCACCTGGACCGAAGGTTATGTCATGGCGCGTCGTCCGTCCGTCCGTCCGTCCGTCAACATTTGCTTTAAATCGCTACTAGTCAAAAAGTTCTTATTGGATTTTTACCAAATTTGGTCAGAAACATCCTTGGCAGAAGGGGATCAGAATTTGCATAAATGGTGGCTCTGACCCCCCAGGGGCCGGAGGGGCGGGCCCAATAGGGGAAATAGAGGCAATTCCTTTAAATCGCTACTAGTCATAAAGTTATTAATGGATTTGAACCCAATTTGGTCAGAGACATCCTTGGGGGAAGGGGAACAGATTTTGCATAAATGGTGGCTCTGACCCCAAAGGGGCCAAAGGGGTGGAGCCCAATAGGGGAAATAGAGGTAATTCCTTTAAATCGCTACTTGTCATAAAGTTATGAATGGATTTGAACCCAATTTAGTCAGAAACATCCTCGGGGGAAGAGGAACAGATTTTGCATAAATGGTGGCTCTGACCCCGAAGGGGCGGGGCCCAATAGGGGAAATAGAGGTAATTCCTTTAAATCGCTACTAGTCATAAAGTTATGGATGGATTTGAACCCAATTTGGTCAGAAACATCCTTGGGGAAAGGGGAACAGATTTTGCATAAACGGTGACTCTGATCCCCAAGGGGCCAAAGGGGTGGGGCCCAATAGGGAAATAGAGGTAATTCCTTTAAATCGCTACTTGTCATAAAGGTATGAATGGATTTGAACCCAATTTGGTCAGAAACATCCTTGGCAGAAGGGGAACAGATTTTGCATAAATGGTGACTCTGACCCCCGAGGGGCTAAAGGGGCGGGGCCCAATAATGGAAATAGAGGTAATTCCTTTAAATTGCTACTAGTTATTAAGTTATCAATGGATTTGAACCCAATTTGGTCAGAGACATCCTTGGGGTAAGGGGAACAGATTTTGCATAAATGGTGGCTCTGACCCCAAAGGGACCAAAAGGGTGGGACCCAATAGGGGAAATAGAGGTAATTCCTTTAAGTCGCTACTAGTCATAAAGTTATGAATGGATTTGAACCCAATTTAGTCAGAAACATCCTCGGGGGAAGGGGAACAGATTTTGCATAAATGGTGGCTCTGACCCCCGAGGGGCCAAAGGGGCTGGGCCCAATAATGGAAATAGAGGTAATTCCTTTAAATTGCTACTAGTTATAAAGTTATGAATGGATTTGAACCCAATTTGGTCAGAAACATCCTTGGGGGAAGGCGAACAGATTTTGTATAATTGGTGACTCTGACCCCGAGGGGCCAAAAGGGTGGGGCCCAATAGGGGAAATCAAGGTAATTCCTTTAAATCGCTACTAGTCATAAAGTGATGAATGCATGCATGTTCTCAAAACAATTCTTGAGGTCTTTCAGACCTTAGAGAGTCTGGACTTTAATCTTTAAAGCAGTTCGGATTCCCACACTATAACCATATATAGCATTGTTAGAGATTTACAAATAAAACAAATAGAATATGAACATTATTTTGACATTTGGTCTAATCCAACCAGGTGAGCGATACAGGCCCCATGGGCCTCTTGTTTATATAGAAACCCTAACTAAATTCTCACATTTCTCTAATGTTTGTATTTCATGCTAAAATCTAATTCAAACTTATTAACACTGAGAATAAGAAAGCTTTACTTTTGTTTTTATTAGCTCACCTGCCCGAAGGGCAAGTGAGCTTATGCCATGGTGCGGCGTCCTCCGTCCGTCCGTATGTCCGTCTGTCCGGCCGTCCGGCCGTCCGGCGTCAACTTTTTCATTTAAACAACTTCTTCTCAATAACCAAGAGGCCCAGGAACTTCATATTGGGCCTGCAGCATACTGGGGTGAAGGGCTTCCAAGTTTGTTCAAATAATTGACCTTGACCTTCATTCAAGGTCACATGGGTCAAATAGGCTATAATCTTCAAACAACTTCTTCTCAATAACCAAGAGGCCCAGGGACTTGATATTGGGCCTGTAGCATGCTGGGATGAATGGCTACCAAGTTTGTTCAAATAAATAACCATGACCTTTATTCAAGGTCACATGGGTCAAACAGGCTATAATCTTCAAACGACTTCTTCTCAATAACCAAGAGGCCCAGCGACTTGATATTGGGGCTGTAGCATGCTGGGATGAAGGGCTACTAAGTTTGTTAAAATAAATGACCTTGACCTTCATTCAAGGTCACATTGGTCAAATAGGCTATAATCTTCAAACAACTTCTTCTCAATAACCAAGAGGCCCAGGGACTTGATATTGGGCCTGTAGCATGCTGGGCTGAGGGGCTACAAAGTTTGTTCAAATAAATGACCTTGACCTTCATTCAAGATCACATGGGTCAAATAGGCTATAATCTTCAAATGACTTCTCAATAACCAAGAGGCCCAGGGACTTGATATTGGGCCTGTAGCATGCTGGGGTGAGGGGCTACAAAGTTTGTTCAAATAAATGACCTTGACCTTCATTCAAGGTCACATTGGTCGAATAGGCTATAATCTTCAAACGACTTCTCAATAACCAAGAGGCCCAGGGACTTGATATTGGGCCTGTAGCATGCTGGGGTGAAGGGCTACTAAGTTTGTTCAAATAAATAACCTTGACCTTCATTCAAGGTCACATTGGTCAAATAGGCTATAATCTTCAAACGACTTCTTCACAATAACCAAGAGGCCCAGGGACTTGATATTGGTCCTGTAGCATGCTTGGGTGAAGGGCTACTAAGTTTGTTCAAATAAATGACATTGACCTTCATTCAAGGTCACATTGGCAAATAGGCTATAATCTTCAAACGACTTCTTCTCAATAACCAAGAGGCTCAGGGACTTGATATTGGGCCTGTAGCATGCTGGGGTGAAGGGCAACAAAGTTTGTTCAAATAAATGACCTTGACCTTCATTAAAGGTCACATTGTCAAATAGGCTATAATCTTTCAAACGACTTCTTCTCAATAACCAAGAGGCCCAGGGACTTTGTATTGTGCCTGTAGCATGCTAGGGTAAAGGGCTACAAAGTTTGTTCAAATAAATGACCTTGACCTTCATTCAAGGTCACATTTGTCAAATAGGCTATACTCTTCAAACAACTTCTTCTCAATAACCAAGAGGCCAAGGGACTTGATATTGGGCCTGTAGCATGCTGGGGTGAAGGGCTACAAAGTTTGTTCAAATTAATGACCCTTGACCTACATTTAAGGTCACAGGGGTGAAATCGGCTTAAATCTGTAAACAATAATTTTGCGATAGCCAAGAGCCTCCTAGACCAGATATTAGGTCAATAAAATGCTGGAATGAAGGACTAGAAAATGTATTAATATGAATAAACCTAGCTTACTATGATAATCAGCATAGTATCTGTAGAAATGACCTCAATCAACTTCAAAGTTGCTGTAGAGCCAGGTGAGCGATACAGGCCCATTGGGCCTCTTGTTAAATTCATGACTCAGCTGTAATGTTGTAATCTTTTAAACTTTTTTTTACCAGGATGTCTGAAAGAATTTCTTATTTTTTCCTCCATTCTGATCTGGGAGGGTGGTAGATCATTCAACTATATGATTTTTTAGTGCGCCTCTCAAAGAGAGAGAACTTTTTTCACCCAGACGTCAACATCAGCATTGGTTTCATAATGTTTTTAGTTTTTTGTGAAAGTGTTGAAAGGCATCACGATAAACTCTTTATAAGTGTAATTAGGGTTCTAATATTTGGTTTCATGTTTGGGGCTATAACTATCACTTTCCAAAATCAGACTGAATAATTTTGGGGGAAAAGTCTTTTAAAGATTTTGAACTTAAAGTGTTGTAGACATCAGTAAACCCCTTCATAATTGTACAGTGTTACTAATATTTAGTTTGAGGGTTGCTGTAGGGCTGAATTATTATTTTCCAGAGTCAAACATGTTTCATGATAATTTCAATGCATGCTATAATACAAAACCTTATACTATATCTATTTTACATATTGCAATATTTTTTTGGTAAAAATATCAGTATATTACAATATAGATTCCAGTTGGTGAACTCTCCCCCTAATGCTAGTGTGAGGTATAGTGATATATAATATAGATTCCAGTTGGTGAACTCTCCCCCTAATGCTAGTGTGAGGTATAGTGATATACAATATAGATTCCAGTTGGTGAACTCTCCCCCTAATGTTAGTGTGAGGTATAGTGATATATAATATAGATTCCAGTTGGTGAACTCCCTATTGATATATGTCAGTAACCTATAATGGTTTTTTAATGTTGTAAATAGTTTGTTGTTGACAGAAATATTAAGTAGATATCGAGGAATTAAATAATTGACCATTTTTCATAAAGGGATGACAAATTATTTTTAGTAGACACAGATAGTAAAATTAATTCAGTTTGTATGTGGATGTGTATAATTATCATATATTGTGATGTTATTTGTGATTACATTTTATTTGATTTTACTGAATGTAGAAATTTATTATCCCCTCGCGACGAAAGTCGGGGAGGGGATATAGCGTTCCGTTCGTACGTAAGTACATACGTATGTTCACTTTTTGTCAGCGCTCTTGCAACTTCATTTTTCAACGGATCCTGACCAAACTTCATATATGGGTCCAACATGGGAATACCTCGAACGAGTTCGTGTTTCAGGGTGCCAAGGTCAAGGTCAAGGTCACCGTTACTATTTATAGAAAATCTTTGTCAGCACTCTTGCAACTTCATTTCTGAACGGATCCTGACCAAACTTCATATATGGGTCCAGCATGGGAATACCTCGAACGAGTTCGTGTTTCAAGGTCTCAAGGTCAAGATCAAGGTCAGCATTACTATTTATAGAAAATCTTTGTCAGCACTCTTGCAACTTCATTTCTGAAGGATCCTGACCAAACTTCATATATGGGTTCAGCACGGTAATACCTCGAACGAGTTCGTGTTTCAGGGTGCCAAGGTCAAGGTCAAGGTCAGCATTACTATTTATAGAAAATCTTTGTCAGCACTCTTGCGACTTCATTTCTGAACGGATCCTGACCAAACTTCATATATGGGTCCAGCATGGGAATACCTCAAACGACTTCGTGTTTTAGGGTGCCAAGGTCAAGGCCAAGGTCACCGTTACTATTTATAGAAAATCTTTGTCAGCGTTGTTGCGACTTCATTTTTGAATGGATCCTGACCAAACTTCATATATGGGTCCAGCATGGGAATACCTTGAACGTGTCACGGATTTGAACGGATTCTGAATTTGCGTCAGAGTTCATGTGTTAGCACGCGAGGGGATTTGTATCGTTTGCGATGCCTTGTTTTTTTTTACTTATTTTTGTTTGTATTTATTTAGTGTTTCTTTAATATTGCTAGCCCCTGGATGGCTGTTGTTCAGTAGATAATATATATTAAAGCTGCATGACTTTCATGTAACCATCTCTTACGTACCATTGACTTGAAAATATAAAACCTCTTTAAAATCATATTTGGCTAGTTTATTAGAAATCCGAACAATTCCGTTAATAAAGACTTAAGCATTATTTAGATATATATTTTTTATTTCAAGTCTTTTTTATTGTTATTTTTTGTTTTTTTATTCAACTGTACACAATGAAAAATGGAGATAAAAAGAACAGGATGACCAGAGTTATTTCCCTTTTTCTGTTGTTAGCTCTCACCCATGTCTTCTGAAACTAGATAATGTGTGTTGTCAAAGATTTGTTTAAGAAAATTGATATGAGATATTTAGTTATCTGCAGTGGTTGAATCTTGAAACATTAATATGGAGATCTGATAGACATTGATTTTGACATTTCAGGTTTATTTTTCTGTGAATTAAATAAAGCATTGTTATTGTTGTTTGTATTGGAAGAAAAACAACTTTACGATTTACATATAGTGTTTAATCTGATATTTATACCCACGCATCAAAGTTAGGGGGGTATGCTGGAATCAGGTTGTCTGTCCGTCCGTCCGTCTGTCTGTAGACACATTTTGTCCGGACAACTCCTCCTAAACCGATGGGCCGATTCCAATGAAACTTCACACAAGTATTAATGATCATGTTTAGATGTGCACGCCTCTTTCTTTTTCTCAAAATTATGGCTGCTATGGCAACTGGTCACTATAAACAGGTTTTCCAATAAGAACCATAACTTTAAGTTTGTCCGGACAACTCCTCCTAACCCGAAGGGCCAATTTCAATTAAACTTCACACAAATATAGAGGACCATGTGTAGATGTGCATGCCACTTTCTTTTTCTCAAGATTATGGTTGCTATGGCAACTGGTCACTCTATTACTGGGTTATCTTAGTTAGCCTCTATTTCCAGTTCCAACCGTTACAATTCACCATTGACTCCAATTCACCATTGACTCGTGCAGATTGCGGGGGTATTAGTCAGCCATCCTGGTGACAGTTCTAGTTTGACTTGTTGTTTATCTATTTGTAACACCATGTTTAGTAACTGACTTTATATGAAACCTCTTTCATTTTCCAAATTAACACACTACTTGATTGTACCATGAAACAAAATCCTCTGAATAACATCATTTTAATTTACTTGAAATTTTGTTTTAGAAATTCCTTTTTTTTACGCTTTAGATGCTTTTAGAGAAATTATAATTTTCTGTTGATTTTTCCCTTCATGATAATATTAATCAGCTCAGGTGTGGGGAATTAAAAGCATTCTGTTTAACTTAGAAATGTATATGTGCCATTGGAAAGCTTTCCAAAGCAATTAATTTAAGTATTAAATGGAGAAAAAGTTCAGTCAATAAATAATACATAACAACAATGAATAAAAATAACAAGTATTCAATTTATTTTGTGATATTGAAAGTCCTTCGCAACCTGTATTCTAATAATGGACATGAGCATACATATTATGTAGAATTGTGCTATTTTGGTGTGTAGGGATGTTTTGGATTGTAAGTAATATAAGCCTTAATTATTGGTTATGCCGTATATGACCTGATAAGGGCGCCTGCTTTTAATAAGGGTGCCCCTACCTTTTTTCCAAGAAAAAAATCTTTGACTGAGTGTCAAAATGGTGTTCAAAAGTAATAATTCACGTAAAAATGTTTTGCTACTTTATGTGTTCAATTTTCTTCAGCAAATAAGTCACTGGAACAGAAATTAATTTTGTCACATTTTGTCTTATTCCTACATACAGTTGAGTGTAAGCTAACCTTTAATAGTGCACTCCTAGTGCACTACATTTAAACTAGTAGTACTGCACTACATTTAAGCTACAGGTAAACTAGTAGTGTCAGGTGTGACCACAAATCCCAATATACAGGTAATGGACAGTGCCACTGGACACCTGTGTTAGAAACCTGTAGTTTTTACATATACAGACCTGTGTAAATTGACTGCCTTATAAGAAGATTTCATTATAGCGTAAAATTAAGGTCTATCTTCCTGATTTCAAACTTTTGATGCCTTTCATTTAATTTTTTTTAGATTTTATTAATATACATTTTATATTAATGATTAATTCTACCTTTCTGCTTTCATGACTGTTAAATTTGTAGATTTTTTTCTCAAGTACACTGTATGTTTACAGTATATTTTAATGTTTATTATTTTATCAGACAAAATATTTTTAAATTTAATGTATTGTTACTTTACTAATATCTGTTAATTCAACCATGAAATCATTTCTAAGTACATAATCAAGAATCAGAAGTTTTGTATATTCTTATTTATGTTCTGTAAGAGCCATATAATATCTACACAACAAGTTATGTACATGTACCTGTATGTATAAGTGGTACTCTCAGGACATGCCCTTTGACCTCTATAACACCTTACCTATATATATTATATGTATCAGATGAAGATCAGTCTAAGGGAGTGTAGGACAACACCCCCCCCCCCCCCCCCCCCTGGACATTAGCCCCCTCAGACATTAGCCCCTAGGACAAAAGCCCCTCCGAACAAAGCCCCTTCTATATAAATGTAGTTGGTATACTTTATATAAATCTGTATATATATTGTTGTTTTTATCTCTGAAATTTGGAGAATAATTGTGTGGAAAATGAAGGTCCTTGGTTCAATGTAAGAGTATAAGCATTATATGTCTGTGGTTATAAACATCATAATTAAGTAAGCTGAAAATTTCAGGAAAGCCAATCATTTAAAACAAAATGATTGAAGTTTGTACAATAAATTATGATGTTCTACCACAAACTTACTCAAAATTTCTGTCATATATGTTGCATACAGTTTTTAGCTCACCTGGACCGAAGGTCCGGTGAGCTTATGCCATGGCGCGTCGTCCGTCGTCCGTCCGTCGTCCGTCGTCCATCGTCCATCCGTCCGTCCGTCAACATTTGCTTCAAATCGCTACTAGTCATAAAGTTCTTATTAGATTTTGACCAAATTTGGCCAGAAACATCCTTAGCAGAATGGGAACAGATTTTGCATAAATGGTGATTCTGACCCCCGAGGGGCCAAAGGGGCAGGGCCAAATATGGGAAATATATGTAATTCCTCTAAATCTCTACTAGTCATAAAGTTATGAATGGATTTGAACCCAATTTGGTCAGAAACATCCTTGGGGGAAGGGGAAGAGATTTTGCATAAATGGTGGCTCTGACCCCCGAGGGGCCAAAGGGGCGGGGCGAAATATGGGAAATAGAGGTAATTCCTCTAAATCTCTACTAGTCATAAAGTTATGAATGGATTTGAACCCAATTTGGTCAGAAACATCCTTGGGGGAAGGGGAAGAGATTTTGCATAAATGGTAGCTCTGACCCCCGAAAGGCCAAAGGGGCGGGGCCAAATATGGGAAATAGAGGTAATTCCTCTAAATCTCTACTAGTCATAAAGTTATGAATGGATTTGAACCCAATTTGGTCAGAAACATCCTTGGGGGAAGGGGAAAAGATTTTGCATAAATGGTGGCTCTGACCCCAAAGGGACCAAAGGGGCGGGGACCAATAGGGGAAATAAAAGTAATTCCTTTAAATCGCTACTATAAGTCATAAAGTTATGAATGGATTTGAACCCAATTTGATCAGAGACATCCTTGGGGGAAGGGGAACAGATTTTGCATAAACGGTGACTCTGACCCTAAAGGGGCCAAAAGGGCGGGGCCCAGTGGGGGGAGTAGAGGTAATTCCTTTGAATCGCTACTAGTCATAAAGTTATGAATGGATTTGAACCCAATTTGGTCAGAAACATCCTTGGGGGAAGGGGAAGAGATTTTGCATAAATGGTGGCTCTGACCCTAAAGGGGCCAAAAGGGAGGGGCCCAGTGGGGGAAATAGAGGTAATTCCTTTGAATCACTACTAGTCATCAGGTTATGAATGGATTTGAACCCAATTTGGTCAGAAACATCCTTGGGGGAAGGGGAAGAGATTTTGCATAAATGGTGGCTCTGACCCTAAAGGGGCCAAAAGGGAGGGGCTCAGTGGGGGAAATAGAGGTAATTCCTTTAAATCACTACTAGTCATAAAGTTATGAATGGATTTGAACCCAATTTGGTCAGAAACATCCTTGGGGGAAGGGGAACAGATTTTGCATAAATGGTGACTCTGACCCCCGAATGGCCAAAGCATTGTTAGAGTTTTACAAATAAAACAAATTGAATATGAACATTATTTCGACATTTGGTCTAATCCAACCAGGTGAGCGATACAGGCCCCATGGACCTCTTGTTCAATTAATGAATACAAAAACATGGTGTAGATTTCATAGTTTTTAATTTGTTATTGTTCATTAAAATCTGTGATCAATTGACGAAACTACTCTTTGCATCTGTAAATCTGTTACAATGGCACATTTACATGACTGAGCCTGTCTCTGAGAACATTCCCATCGTACTGTATCCCCCCAGGGGTCCATTTATAGCATGCTGTGCCAGGCTGCTCTGTATAATATCTACCTGTGGATGCTTTTCAAAAGTGTATTGGGTTTTTTTTTGCGAATCATCAAAAAATAATAAATTTTTATATACATTTTTCATGCTGATTTTCTTAAATTACAAGAAGAGGTAAAATCCCCATCAGTTATAAATTTTAAGGTAAGGAACAATTAATCATTTTCCTAATGCAATAGGGAAACACTTAAATGCTGATCAAAATGTATCTCAAAATTTTGTTTTTAACAATATTGCAAAAAACATGTTAACGTGAACTGTAAAAAAAAAAACGTTGGCTTAAAGTCCACATGATCTACATGTTTATATAATATATTTGGTAGTAGGTAACTTTATAGAAGAAAATTATGAAATCACAAATACAAGTGTTGTATAATTCAAGTGTTGTACAGCTCCATATACATGAACATGTATGTGTGTTATATAAGCTTAAAACTGTTGCCCTCCCCTCCCAAAGTCTGCCAGTATATCATTATGTATTTCATAACAAAAATGACATTAATTGTTCCCTCAGGCCATTATCTCATTCTGTGTTACCTGTAACTGATACAATGTACCTGGAATCAGATCCAATATTTTAGATCTTCAAAGTATTAGATACCTGCACACGGGTACATGTACAGAAATTTCAGCTACAGTTATATTTTAGTAAAGGAAGATGGAAGGTTTATTACAAGTATCATGTACCTTTTAAAACTTAAAATTTTGGAATGTAGAACTGTTATGATCACTTAATTACCAGTACATTCAAAGAATCTCTTTCTTTACATGTTTTAAAATCAATGTTTAATTTCTTTATGTGTGCAGGTTTCTGACTTTAATCTGATATGTATACACATAGAATGTACAACATATATTATGGGCTGAATTAGGTTTTAATAAGCATATCATATCAAAAATGAAATTAAACTACAATATGAATTAAAGGTATCAAGTTGAAAATGTTCCAAGTAACGGTAAATGTTTTATTATATACTTTCAAGTGATGAAAACAAGATTACTGGAATTAAACATGTGAAATATATAACTGATTAATCAATACAAAATATAAAGTACCAAAAGATAAATGAAACGTGGTTTGAACAATTTAACTTATAGTTAAAGTATTTATACGGCAAAACTGTCTTAATGTAGTTACAGTGTATACAAGAATAGAAAAGTTGAAATATAAGATAAAACTAAACTTCCAAAACATTTTTAATAACTCTTTGAATATAACTGCTAGATAGCCTTATATATACTGCACAGGTAAAAATCACAGGTAGCCTTGGTTACTGCCCATTACCTGTAGGGGGGTTTTGCTGTTCATCACCTCTTAGGGTGTAGTGCACTACTAGTGCACTAGGTGCACTAGGTGCACTAGGTGTAAAGGTTAGCTTACACTCAACTGTATTTCAGTGCAAAGTGCACCCAAAACTAAACACACCTACAAATCACATGTAGATACATTCTACAGAAAGCTTACCATCCTTATTTAAGATAAAGTAAATGACTTCATTCATATTGTTAACTAACTGTTGTTTAGAACAAAAAGCTAGTAAAAGACATTGTAAATCAATTATCAATTATGTTAAAGAAAACGATATCTGATATGATCTTAGAAATATCACCTGCGTCTATAAATAGAACACAAAATAGTTCCATTTGAACATAAATGGTGGAACACACATTCTCTGTTCTAAAGAACATCTGGCATGGTTTATAAGTTAACAGAAGTTTTCAAGTGATGTTTAAGCTTAAGTATATGATAATGAATAGATAGCTAGCTTCATCTGGAATAGTTCCATGACTGAATATTTTACCATTTCCACAGCCTTGGGTATTCTGCTATAAGGTATAGTCTGTTTCATAAAACTTCAGAATAACGTCAATTACTCACGCCCTGCACCCTTATTAGGTCATATACGGTACATGGTTTCAAAAGAAGCCTAAATTCTGTTCATTGGACTTAAGATGTCCATTATTAGAGATACATATTGCATTATCCTTGATTGTTATATAATTGTGACAAACTCCTAAACATTGGTGTTTTCCTGCATTTAATTTTAAAAGTAAAAGCATTCTTTGTTTTTCCTTTGTTTTTTTTTCAAATCACAGATTTCATGCATTTATTTTTTTGCAAAGAAAATTTTGACTTTTCTATAGTAGGAAAAAACCGACAAACCTACTACCGATAACAAAGAATTTTGGTTTTTAGTTTTTACCTATGTATATTCATAAATATTATGTAACATTAGTTCATCTCATTTAAAGTGTATGTGAAATAGCCTCCATAGCATTTTGACAAAGTTTGAATATTTTAAATTGCAGATTTCAATAATGTCGGCAGTTCTTCAGGTAAAATAGTCCATGGTTTTGGACAAATATAGTCCATGGATTTGGTCAAATAATAGTCCATGGTTTTGGACAGTTCCTGCACAGATCTGTAAAATATAGTCCCTTACACAACCCTTGTATTTAATTCACAGATTTATATGCACTCAAATTCATGCATGGGACAGATGGAATTAATTTTAATGAATCAAAAGTAATCATGCATGAGTTTGACCAGTTTTATTTACAAGGGAAATGTCTTGATTTTTTTTCTCCTGCTGTACTCTTGTCCAATCAAGTTTTATCAAAGTAAAAATAATCAAATAATATCAACATTGGTAAAATACATTATACCAGAGCTTATATCCTGTATAATTACACAGAGATCTAGAGAGAAGATATTTATGATCTTCAGATAGATACATGTATATTGAGAAATAGTGATCAGAGATCTCTCATTATAAAGAGATTGATACAGTAGAGAAACAGTGGTGAGAAATGATAGATTAATATGTATAGAGATGTCACATCAGAAATCTCTCAATAGAAATTTATACAGAGATGTCATGTCGGAAATCTCTCAATAGAAATTTATACAGAGATGTCATGTCAGAAATCTCTCAATAGAAATTTATACAGAGATGTCATGTCAGAAATCTCTATAGATATTTAGATAGAGATGGTCATGTAGGAATTCTCTCTGGATGTTTAAGCAGAGATTACCACATCAGAAATCTCTAGAGAATAATAAAGAGATGGTATATCAGGAATTTCTATAGAGAATTGTACAGAGATAGTCATGTCAGAAATCTTAGAAAAGGTTTAAACAGAGATGGTCACATTAGAGATATCTGAAGATATTTAAACAGAGATGGTCTTATCAGAGATCTCTGTAGATGTTTAAACAGAGATGGTCACATTAGAGATCTCTGTAGATGTTTAAACAGAGATGATCACATTAGAGATCTCTGTAGATGTTTAAATAGAGATGATCACATTAGAGATCTCTGTAGATGTTTAAACAGAGATGATCACATCAGAGATCTCTGTAGATGTTTAAACAGAGATGGTCACATTAGAGATCTCTGTAGATGTTTAAACAGAGATGGTCACATTAGAGATCTCTGTAGATGTTTAAACAGAGATGGTCACATTAGAGATCTCTTTAGATGTTTAAACAGAGATGGTCTTATCAGAGATCTCTGTAGATGTTTAAACAGAGATGGTCACATTAGAGATCTCTGTAGATGTTTAAACAGAGATGGTCACATTAGAGATCTCTGTAGATGTTTAAACAGATGGTCACATTAGAGATCTCTGTGGATGTTTAAACAGAGATGGTCACATTAGAGATATCTGTAGATGTTTAAACAGAGATGATCACATTAGAGATCTCTGTAGATGTTTAAACAGAGATGATCACATCAGAGATCTCTGTAGATGTTTAAACAGAGATGGTCTTATCAGAGATCTCTGTAGATGTTTAAACAGAGATGGTCACATTAGAGATATCTGTAGATGTTTAAACAGATGGTCTTATCAGAGATCTCTGTAGATGTTTAAACAGATGGTCACATCAGAGATCTCTGTAGATGTTTAAACAGATGGTCACATTAGAGATCTCTGTGGATGTTTAAACAGAGATGGTCACATTAGAGATCTCTAGATGTTTAAACAGAGATGGTCACATTAGAGATCTCTGTAGATGTTTAAACAGAGATGGTCACATTAGAGATATCTGTAGATGTTTAAACAGAGATAGTCTTATCAGAGATCTCTGTAGATGTTTAAACAGAGATGATCACATCAGAGATCTCTGTAGATGTTTAAACAGAGATGGTCACATTAGAGATATCTGTAGATGTTTAAATAGAGATGGTCACATTAGAGATCTCTGTAGATGTTTAAATAGAGATGGTCACATTAGAGATCTCTGTAGATGTTTAAACAGATGGTCTTATCAGAGATCTCTGTAGATGTTTAAACAGAGATGATCACATCAGAGATCTCTGTAGATGTTTAAACAGAGATGATCATATCAGAGATCTCTGTAGATGTTTAAATAGAGATGATCACATTAGAGATCTCTGTAGATGTTTAAATAGAGATGATCACATCAGAGATCTCTGTAGATGTTTAAACAGAGATGATCACATCAGAGATCTCTGTAGATGTTTAAACAGAGATGATCACATCAGAGATCTCTGTAGATGTTTAAATAGAGATGATCACATCAGAGATATCTGTAGATGTTTAAACAGAGATGGTCACATTAGAGATCTCTGTAGATGTTTAAATAGAGATGGTCACATTAGAGATCTCTGTAGATGTTTAAACAGATGGTCTTATCAGAGATCTCTGTAGATGTTTAAACAGAGATGATCACATCAGAGATCTCTGTAGATGTTTAAACAGAGATGATCACATCAGAGATCTCTGTAGATGTTTAAATAGAGATGATCACATTAGAGATCTCTGTAGATGTTTAAATAGAGATGATCACATCAGAGATCTCTGTAGATGTTTAAACAGAGATGGTCTTATCAGAGATCTCTGTAGATGTTTAAATAGAGATGGTCACATTAGAGATCTCTGTAGATGTTTAAACAGAGATGATCACATCAGAGATCTCTGTAGATGTTTAAACAGAGATGATCACATCAGAGATCTCTGTAGATGTTTAAACAGAGATGATCACATCAGAGATCTCTGTAGATGTTTAAATAGAGATGATCACATCAGAGATCTCTGTAGATGTTTAAACAGAGATGATCACATCAGATATCTCTGTAGATGTTTAAATAGAGATGGTCACATTAGAGATCTCTAGATGTTTAAACAGAGATGGTCACATTAGAGATCTCTGTAGATGTTTAAATAGAGATGGTCACATCAGAGATCTCTGTAGATGTTTAAATAGAGATGGTCACATTAGAGATCTCTTTAGATGTTTAAATAGAGATGGTCACATCAGAGATCTCTGTAGATGTTTAAATAGAGATGGTCACATTAGAGATCTCTGTAGATGTTTAAACAGAGATGGTCACATTAGAGATCTCTGTAGATGTTTAAACAGAGATAGTGATCAGTAATAGAGCCACATAGTGGCAGTGGTAAAAACTTGTTTTACATACATGATTAATCAGCTCTGTAAGTGATTAGATCACTCCACGAATATTTTGATTGTTTTTCTCTATGTATACAATGAATAAAGTATAAGGCCATATCAAATTAATAAGTTGGTCTCAGGAATATTTAGAAAAAATAGGTGAGGGATGGTGGTATTTTTTTTATCATTTTATTGGATACAAAACAGATGAGGGCGATTATAATGAAATTTAAAAAAAAAAAAAAATTAATAGCAACTTCTGTGTTCAGTAATTTCAACAAGAAACAGCAACATTTTTCACAAAAACGAAACATGGCATTGTTTCAGTGTGTCGGGAAATGTGTATAGTTCTACCATTGTGAAATGTCCATGTCCCCATCCTTTACTGAAGTGTATAGTTCTGCCATTGTGAAAGCTTCTGAAAATCTCCCAAGTATATTCCATGGCAGTGTTATTGTTGATCCTTTCCTAATCTGCACACTTTTTGCACAGATATCAAAGTCATCATCCGCTTGGAGATTGTCAGCCATTTGCATCAATTGGCTAGGTCTCTTTCACATGCGCTTACATAGAAAATGTGATTTTCAAAAAATTTGATATGGCAGTGGTATGTGTACTCTGTAAAGTACAAGGTTGGTAACTCCGCCACGAGCGAAACAAGTGCATACTATATACTACAGTAATCTAGAAACATTCATCTTTCACTTACCATAAATGATGTTGCCAACCTTGTTCAAATGCTTGAAATATTGGCGAGACTAAAAGCACAAACCAGAATGCAGAATAATTTTTCTGGATTTTTTTACCAAGTTTATGGCGCATTTTGCCAATCTTGTTTTACTGTTTTTGCGATAAAATTTGTAATATGGCTACATGTTTTCGGATATGGCGGGCCTGAGAACCAATTAACTAATTTTGTATGGCCTAAAGTATGTGGATATTTTTAACTGTAAAACTCAAAATTTTGAGATTCCTTGAACAAGATAATTTCTTCATTGTTAATGGTTTCAGGGTTAAAACCTCCTTTCTTTATGTTCATTATTTCCCAACACTGCCATACAATTGTACTCCCCACTCATTCCCCACAAAAAATTATATGCATAATGCAGAAATTTCCTTCTAATTTGTTTGAACAAAGATTGTAATCAGAATATAATTCATTTTTGGCTCAACTGTATCAGACTCTCAATTTGAAAGGTGCTTATATCTTGTGTGTGTTTTGTTAAATCTTTATTTAGCTCACCTGGCACGAAGGGCCGGTGAGCTTACAGGTGTAGCATTGTATGCCATCTCGCAGCATCCGTCGTCCATCAACATTTACTTTAAATCACTACGAGTTAAAAAGTCCTCAATGGATTTGAACCTAATTTGGTCAGAACAATCCTTGGGGAAAGGGGAACAGATTTTGCATAAATTGTGGCTGTGACCTCCCTTGAGCCTGAGGGGCTGGCCCCAATAGAAGAAATAAAGGTACGTTTAATTCCTTCAAATCGCTACTTGTCAAAAAGTCCTGAATGGATTTGAACCAAATTTGGTCAGAAAGATACTTGGGGAAGGGAAACTTATTTTGCATAAATGGTGACTCTGACCTCCCTTGGGAAAGTGGGGTGGGGCCCAATAGGGGAAATGGAGCTAAGTCAATTAAATTGCTACTAGTCATAAAGTTCTGAATGAATTTGAACCAAATTTGGTAAAAAATATTCTTATGGAAAGGGGAACAGATTTTGCATAAAAGGTAACTCTGACCCCCCTGGCACCAGAGTGGCAGGGCCCAATAGGGGAAATTGAGGGAAATCCTTAAAATTGCTACTTGTCATAAAGTACTGAATGGATTTGAACCAAATTTTTCAGAAACATCCTTAGGGGAATGGGGAACAGATTTTGCATAAATGATGACTCTATCCATCACCCACTCTGGGGCCAGAGGGGCAGGACCCAATAGTGAAAATAGAAGCAAATCCTTTAAATCCCTACTTGTGATGAAGTACTGAATGGATTTGAACCAAATTTGTCATAAACATTCTTAGGGACAGTGGAACAGATTTCCATAAATAGTGACCAGATGAGCAGAGTCTAATAGAAGCAAGTCCTTTTATTTGCTGCTTGTATTTTGAAACTGTTGAGATCCCCACCCCATAACCATGTATAGCATTGTTGGGCATCAAGAGATAAACACAATCCTGATGTAAAAATAAGCCCTGGGGTCTTTGCCCACCCCAAGGGACTTGGTTCCTTTAAACACAATTATGTTGTAAAACAGTCTCTGGGGTCTTTTTGCACCCCTAGGGAACCTTGACTTTGTTTCTAGGTTATGTCTTTAAAGCAGTTGAGATCCCCACCCGATAACCATAAAAAGCAGTGTTTGACATCAACATATAAAGCTATTAGTGAATTGAGCAAGAACGTTATTTTGATGTTTGGTCAAATTCAACCAGATGAGCGATACAGGCCCTCTGGGCCTTTTGTTAAGAATCATTTTTGGATCTTTTCTGATGAAGGTGTACATTTACCTTAAAAATTGTTTTTTGTCTAAGCCATTTGTAATGGAATTTATTTCTATTTTGCTTCTGCACTCACTGACAGGAAGCACAGTAGACATTTGTAAGTTATCTCCCCTGCCTTTTATTGGTTCCTAGTTTGTTTCATAACTTATCTCCCCTTGGCCCCTTAGTCTCTTTTACCTGTCAGTATCTCTGTAGTACTTTCTTTGAAGGCAGCTGCATTTAACGAATATAAATTGAACTATTCTCCTTTGTAAACTTTGAATGTAAAATATCCTGTTTCTAGTGAATTTATTTTGTAAACTTTAGAAATTTAGATAAAGAATAAATAATGAGACCAATGGGGAATTTGGTCCTAATTTTTGACTAGTTACAGTATTTAATAAATTTTGTTTTAAGCCATTAGCCAAAACAGTTTTAAAGCCCTGCAGGAAGGGGTGGATGCCCTATAGTGATCACTGTGTCCGTTCATCTGTCTGTCCATTCATCTTTTATTTTGGTGCAATAAGTTTCCTTTTCCCCAAGTTTCCTTGGGCCGATCAAGCTCAATCTTCATACAATGTTTTCTTATTGAAAATGCAAGCTTTGGATGGCTTTTCTGTGTCAAAGTTCAAAGGTCAAAGGTCAATCTCACCTTTGTTAAATGTAAAAAATCAGTTTCCATGCAATAACTTCAATTTGCTTTTGCCAATCAAACTGATACTTCAAAATGATCTACCTAAAACTTCATACAGTGCTTCCTTATTGGAAATACTTGCTTGGGATTACTTTTCAAGGTCAAAGGTCAAAGTCACTGTTACTTTAAATAGAAAATCATTTTCCAAGCAATAACTCCTTTGGCTGATGCAACTCAAACTTCATAGAATGCTTCCTTATTGAAAGGGCTTGCTTAGAATTGCTTTTCAGCATTAAAATTCAAAGGTCAATGTGACTGTTACTAAATACAAATAAACAAATCACCTTCCATGCAAAATCTAGAGTTTCCTTTGGCCAATCTAACTCAAACTTCTTTCAGCACCTCCATACTTTAAGAGTTTGCTCATAAGTGATGTACAGTTTGCAAGGTCAAAGGTCAAGGTCACTGTTACTTTAAATAGAAAATCTGTGTCCTTGCAATAACATGAGTTTGCTTTGGTTAATGAAAGAGTTGGCTTGTCCTTGATAAACGTCAACCTTGGCAATATGGGCAAATGGCTTGTTGATGATTATGGAGGATATATAGCCACGTGGCGGGGCCTTTGCTGACCTTTAAGTGTTTTAGTTACCTGTTAAAATTCTGGTATTTTGCCAATTTCGTTTCAAGTGACCTTCATTCAGTATGTTGAAATTAACAAATTAACTTAGGGATGTATGTTACTTTTCTATATCTCCTGTCCACTGTCTGCCCAACCCCAGAATGTCTTACTCCTTGCAGAAAAAAGAATAAGAAATAAAAGGTTTGTATTTTGACAAAATAACATTGCTTACATTAAAGAAACAATGATTTGTTTAAAGGCCAGATATAGAGTCAACATACACAGATTTATGCAAGGGGAATACTATAGTAACTTGAATAAAGCTTGCATATATGTATTAAGGGAAAAAACAACTTCTAGTTATCTCAAAGGGAAAGTCTTGCAGGTAACAAAATAAACTCAGTAATATATAGGGCAGATAACTCAACAAAAACTGGCAGATATGTATTAGACAGGTAAAACGAAACCTTACATCTTGTGTAACGAGGAATTCTACTCTTTAACTATCAGAAATGTAAAATAGAAATAAATGGGGTAATTTTAAGAAAAACTCACAGAAATAATGTTATGATGTAACCATGATGCATTAAGCGACAGCACTTTCAGCTGTACTGACACATTTCCAGCTTCTTTCTAAAAGTGTTGTTTGTATAGCATCCCAGTCCTTTAGGTGTTGTGGTACGGATGTTGCATGTTTTTTTGGTGTATGGAAACAGTTTCCCAGTGTTTGAGATGTGAGTGGAGTTTTCTGCTAATAATTATTTTAATTTGGTATGTACTACTTCTTTGTTTAATTTTTTGTGGTTAATTTGATTTTTCTCAGGTGTTATAATGACTTTTGACTGAGTGTAGCTTGTACAATGTGACTCCAATATTGTTATATAGATATGATACTGAGATAATTAACAGTGTATATTAGAGCTTTGATTAATACCTGTACAATGTATACACGGAAATATATCACATATGTAAGTTATTTGTGCATTTTAAATTATGCCTAATTTATATTTGTATAAGAACTAATACAACTACCAATCATATCATGTCGATGGAATCAAGTGTAATAGCATGTAGGAACTTACAAAAAAAATTGCCTTGATGAGATAAAGGCGATTATCTGTCCTTTGTTAAAAATGTGGATGTGATCGTTACTTCATATTTTACTCTGTAAAATAGAAAAAGGAAAGAAATTTTAAATGAAACCCTTATTTACCTTTTTGCTTAGTTTTTAGGTGGTAAAGGGATGAGGAGGGGAAGAGTTTGTCAAACCAGTATAATGTGTCAGGATGTTTATTATTAATTTTTCAGAAAATATTTAGTTAACTTTTTAGCCCACCATCATCAGATGGTGGGCTATTCAAATCGCCCTGCGTCCGTGGTCCGTGGTCCGTCCGTCCGTCCGTCCGTAAACAATTCTTGTTATCGCTAATCCTCAGAAAGTACTGAAGGGATCTTTCTCAAATTTCATATGTAGGTTCCCCTTGGTGCCTAGTTATGCATATTGCATTTTGAGACCAATCGGAAAACAACATGGCCGACAGGCAGCCATCTTGGATTTTGACAATTGAAGTTTGTTATCGCTATTTCTGAGAAAGTACTGAAGGGATCTTTCTCAAATTTCATATGTAGGTTCCCCTTGGTGCCTAGTTATGCATATTGCATTTTGAGACCAATCGGAAAACAACATGGCCGACAGGCAGCCATCTTGGATTTTGACAATTGAAGTTTGTTATCGCTATTTCTGAGAAAGTACTGAAGGGATCTTTCTCAAATTTCATATGTAGGTTCCCCTTGGTGCCTAGTTATGCATATTGCATGTTGAGACCTATCAGAAAACAACATGGCCGACAGGCAGCCATCTTGGATTTTGACAATTGAAGTTTGTTATCACTATTTCTCTGAAAGTACTGAAGGGATCTTTCTCAAATTTCATATATAGGTTCCTCTTGGTGCCTAGTTATGCATATTACATTTTGAGACCTATCGGAAAACAACATGGTCGACAGGCAGCCATCTTAGATTTTGACAATTGAAGTTTGTTATCGCTATTTTTCAGAAAGTACTGAAGGGATCTTTCTCAAACATTTTTGTAAGTTCCCCTTGGTCTGTAGTTCTGCATATTGCATCTTGGGACCAATAGGAAAACAACATGGCCGACAGGCAGCCATCTTGGATTTTGACAATTGATGTTTGTTATCGCTGTTTATCAGAAATTGCTGAAGGGATCTTTCTGAAATTTCATTTGTAGGTTGCCCTCTGTGCCTTGTTATGCATATTTGATTTTGAGACCAGTCAGAAAACAACCTGCCCGACAGGCAGCCATCTTGTATTTTGACAATTGAAGTTTGTTATCGCTCTTTCTGAAATTTCATATGTAGGTTCCCCTTGGTCCCTGGTGTTGCATTTTGGGACCAATCCGTAAACAACAGACAGCCATTATCGCTAAATCTTAAATTTTATATATAGGTTACCCTTGTTTGAAAAGTATTAGAGGGATGTTTCTGAATTTACACAGATTAGTAAGACTTAGAGGAAGGGAAAAGTAGAGAAAAGATCAATCTGACATGGAACCTATAAAGATCATTCAATGGTGGGTGCCAAGATCCCTCTGGGATCTCTTGTTATATAGTCTTAACATTCATTATAGTTTTAAACCACTATCTTATTGTGTGTTTGAATTTGTGTTGTTCAAGCTATTACAAATTATCCATCTCAAGGTCATGACCTCTGACTAATAGGTCTCACACAACTAATTATTTCACTATATGTTATTACCAATGACTCCATCCCCTCAATCGCTCATTATAAGTTCAAATGTTGTGAAATTTATATCAGATTAATGTTTGAAGATTTCCCTACCTGAAAAATGGATATTGGATAGGTTTAATAGCATATAAGAGCACACCAGTACTTGGAAGACAGTAACCCTGACATTTACAGTGGACAGGGGAACCCCCACCTGAGGAATTCCCGCCTGTTTACACCTGGAATCCTACACCTTTCTATTTATACCAGGAGTGTAAATTTTTAATTTTTAAAATCTCAATACCCTACTCTTTATTACCGTATATAGAAAGTACCCATTGCGTGTGTTATTTACTCAGGAAATAGCTACAAACCCAAGAAACACATTTTCTTCAGGGACTTGGTTCAGGTGAAACACCAGCTGATTGGCTGAATTAGTTGTGTGAGACCTGATAATACAGGTGATGTGAAGGTCATCCCCTCAGACTGACAATACAATTGATGTAAAGGTCACAATCTCAGATGGACAATACAGGAGCTGTGAAGGTCATTACCACTGACTGACGATTCAGTGAATGTAAAGGTCACAACCTCAGATGGACAATACAGTTAATGTGAAGGTCACAACCTCAGATGGACAATAATCACAGTTAATGTAAAGACCATGCTCTTGGACTGACAACACAGGAGATGTGAATGTCATGACCTCTGACTTACAATACAGGAAATTACTTTTGAATGGCAATTTAGGTGAAGGGGTTAATTTGGCTGAACTGATATTGATGACTTCTTCTCTGTTACTACCGGTAAGCAATGGATAATGCTGATATTTGTCTGGTAGTATCGTTATGGGGTAGGGGTTCAAAATTAAATGGTGGGGCTGACCAGAGGTCGGAGGAGTGGGGCCAAAATGAGTCCATTTGGCATTATCAATATTGACTACTTCCTCTCTGGAACTAAGCAATGTGTAATATATATTTCAGTGGTAGCGTCCTTAGGTGGGTGGGATTCAAATTTATACAAATAATGGCCTGAGGGGGGCATGGCCAAAACTGGGTAAACAAATAATTTCCTTAAATTTTTTTTTTTAGAAAGTTACATGTTAATTAATTACATTACTGCATGGCACCATACTGTTGTGGCAGATGCCACACTGTAAAAGTGTGTAATTTAACTTACACAGAAGTTTCTGTCATATTTGCTGAAATCCAGTTGAGTGATACAGGCCCTGTGGGCCGCTTGTTGTGGTATATACAAGTTATGATCACTATGTCTGATGTGTTTGAAGGTCGTGGTGTCTAATGTGTTTGAAGGTCGTGGCCTCTATATAGCTAAAGTATTAGTTTCTGTTTCAGGTATCAAGGTTGTGTTCCAAGCCATGCCTGCAGCCTTCTCCATACTCAATATACCAAAGGAATACGCTATGCTCTTTTTCCTGTCTCTCTTCCTCAGTGGAGTCATGTTCCTGGTAAGTCAGGGCTTTAGTAGGGTAGTCAGTATAGTTATTTGTTAATAATAGGAAGTCTCCCTCAAATACTTCCTCTCAGGAATCGTTCAGTTAGAAGTGAGGAGACTAATAACTTGTATGTCTTTGTATAAATACCAATACCAAAGTTTCTTCTTGTCAGATAATATATATCTGATGCAAACTTACCAGCAAAATACTTGGAAAAGTTTCTATATTTGTGATGTAAGTCCCCTATCAAATCTCCTTCATATGAAATGTTCTTAGACTAAGGAAAAAGATTTCCAACTGAACATCAGATCTAAGTTTGACTACAGCTGGTTAAAGTTATTCTCCCTATTTGTGTGGTATCTCCCATAATAGATTATATCATGAACTTGTTCATGAAATACAGCCAGCTGTTTGACCTCTGCAGACCTCTTTCTAGGCCACTTAAGATTTCCTATTATAAACTTGAATCTTTGGTAAGGAAACTGGGAGGACAATATTTTTGTCAGCCCACTATTCAAACATTCATGATTGATACTTAGAATTCAGTCGCTTAACTAAAACATGACCACTTTAATATAAAACCATTACTTCCTGAGTTCGAATTTTTATATACAGTGGACCCTCGATAATCCGAACACCTTCGTTCCCAGTCCAAATCGTCCGGATTACGAGTTTTCCGGACTGCCGAATTTCATATACCAGGTCAAAAAATTGACGTGTAAGAGTTATCTCCCTTGATTATATACAATCCGGGACGTTTCATATAAACACGTCTAATTGTCAGACTTTTTAACAATAAATATACTTATGTTTCTGATATGATTCTTGTTTTGTTTTGTAGAAAGTAAAAAATAAACTATGTTTTTAAAAGAACATGTAAAGTGAAAGTTGTTTTATTTATAGCGGGAATATGTGACCTACAAACAACACACATGTGTCACGTCCCGGAGGTTCACAAACAAGTAGAAGTTACAAACGTTAAATACCTTAAATAAAATACCTGGATTTTACAACTTACCGTCAGTCCATGTTTTTTTATGATTTTTACGTACCAGAAACCCCAAGCTATCTATTTAAAAGTACGCGACACCAGCGAGAACTACCCAAGATGTCCGATAATGATTAAACCCGTATTCACTTAACAATGTGACGCTTAGTTAAGTATCAAACGACTGTTGACTAATTTGTGTGTAATCAACCCAGTTCTTGTGATCACTGTTTAATACGTAAATGTGTATGTAATTAATAACATGCATCTTTCAATGAGTCGTCGTTTCACGTAACGGTGTTACAAAGCCGATATTTGTGTTTACCCAATACAAATATTAATTACCGATTATACATTTATTACATGTATTTGAGATTGATTAATTATCGTATCACGTACTGTATGTTTGTGCATAAATTCTGTAACATTTAGGTCGTAGAGAAAAAGCAATGTACCGTTATAAAAACAAAAGCTACACATTGTAACACAGGTAAACACCCGGGGCTATGACCTCGTGGTGAAAAAATCGTCCGGATTATTGAGGGAAATTTACTAATGAAAAGTACGTTCCGTTCCCAAAATGGGCTTCCGGAATCGGAATCCGAATTTCCGGACTGGTGAGTACAAATAACGTTACGGAAATCCGTTCCCGTGCTTTTCCGTCCGGACTGTGAGTTTTCCGGACTATCCGCGTCCGGATTATCGCGGGTCCACTGTACTGTCAATACATCATTGACACTAGAAATTTGATTAAATATAGCTTTTGTATCTAGTCTGGTTGGGACATTGAGACACACTATCTGTTAGTGTTGTATAATCGGCTAAAAATCAAAATTCATGATTGGTTGGAATCAGCATGCAGAGCAAACTGATCTGATAATCAGTTTTCATAATCGGTTTTAAAGTACTTTCAGGAAATTGTTTATTGTGTTATTAGTAAAAGATTGTTCACTACACAATATATATGTATTTTTAGTGTGAAAAATACATAGACTAGGCAACACTAGACTAGTTGCAGTTTTAAAACACATTGATATAATCAAATGTCTCATTTTTAGCTCACCTGCCCGAAGGGCAAGTGAGCTTATGCCGTGGTGCGGCATCCGTCCGGCCGTCCGGCGTCAACATTTTGATTTAAACAACTTCTTCTCAATAACCAAGAGGCCCAGGGACTTGATATTGGGCCTGTAGCATGCTGGGGTGAAGGGCTACAAAGTTTGTTCAAATAAATGACCTTGACCTTCATTCAAGGTCACATGGGTCAAAAAGGCTATAATCTTCAAACGACTTCTTCTCAATAACCAAGAGGCCCAGGGACTTGATATTGGGCCTGTAGCATGCTGGGGTGAAGGGCTACAATGTTTGTTCAAATAAATGACCTTGACCTTCATTCAAGGTCACATGGGTCAAATAGGCTATAATCTTCAAACAACTTCTTCTCAATAACCAAGAGGCCCAGGGACTTGATATTGGGCCTGTAACTTGCTGGGGTGAAGGGCTACAAGGTTTGTTCAAATAAATGACCTTGACCTTCATTCAAGGTCACATTGGTCAAATAGGCTATAATCTTCAAACGACTTCTTCTCCATAACCAAGAGGCCCAGTGACTTGATATTGGGCCTGTAGCATGCTGGGGTGAAGGGCTACCAAGTTTGTTAAAATAAATGACCTTGACCTACATTTAAGGTCACAGGGATGAAATCGGCTTAAATCTGTAAACAATAATTTTGCGATAGCCATGAGCCTCTGAGACCTGATAGTAGGCCAATAGAATGCTGGAATGAAGGACTAGAAAATTTATTAATATGAATAAACCTAGCTTTCTATGATATTTGAATAAAGAGGTAATCAGCATAGTATCTGTAGAAATGACCTCAATCAACTTCAAAGTTGCCGTAGAGACAAGTGAGCGATACAGGCCCATTGGGACTCTTGTTAAGATTTAGACCAGCTAGTACATAATAGATTGTCTAATTACCGTGAAATATTGTCAGTGACATGTATGACCATTGACATTTGTATCAATTTCTCCTGATTATATACATAAAAGAGAACAATCTCCTGCCAATTAATTGATTATAAATTTTACCATGGAAGATCGGAATCGAAAGGCCTTTCCCATTATTTAATTGATTTCTACCGATCATCACTACAATACGTACCGTATGTGCATAAACAGTGACGCTGACCCCTAAGGGACCAGAGGGGCAGGGCCCAATAGGGGAAATAGAGGTAATTTCTTGAAATTGCTACTAGTCATACATTTATGAATGAATTTGAACCCAAGTTGATCTGAAACATCCTTGGGGGAAGGGGAATAGATTTTGCATTTATGATGATTCTGACCCCCACGGGGCCAGAGGGGCTGGGTCAAATAGGGGAAATAGAGGTAATGCTTTTAAATAACTACTAGTCATAAAGTTATTGATGGATTGTACCCAATTTGATCATAAGCATCCTTGGGGAAAGGATTTTGCATAAATGGTTGTTGTGACCCTCCATCCCATAACCATGTATAGCATCGCTGGGTGTTATAAACACAATCCTGATTTAAAAATAGGCCCAGGGGTCTTTCCCCCATCCCAAGGGACTTGGTTCCTTTAAACACAACCATGATGTAAAAACAACACCTGGGTTCTTCTCGCACCCCTAGAGAATCTGGACTTTGTTTATAGGTTTTATTTTTAAAGCAGTTGAGATCTCCATGCCCTAACCATTTATATGTTACTGTATTTGCTTAACAAACAAATCACCCATGGCCAGGCAGTCTTTCTGTGGTCTGCTACCTGTATAGGACCAACCTGATAATAACATGGCCAACAGGCAGCCATCCTGGATTTTGACAATTGAAGCTTCATTAACAATACTAAATGGCCATTATGGGTATTATAAATCTCAAATTTGAATGTAAAATAATGTTCCCCTTGGTCTCCAGTTGTGCAAGCAAGTCTGATTGAAAGAACTAAATGGATGACACAGAGTATGGCCATCTTGGATTTTGACAATTGCAGGTTGCTCCTGCTATATAGTGTTAAATAAAGTTATTAATGTTTTGAAGAAAGAGTGAAAGAAGGGAAAAGAAGAGAAAAGATCAGTGTTTCATTTGACTGATATTGATCATTCAATGGTAGGCGCCAATAGATCTCTGGGATCTATTGTTTATCGTAAAGTCTTGATTTCGAGAAAATTATCATTCAAATGCAACAAGGCAAAAGGTGGCACAAAGATCATTCATGTCGTATTCCTTAAAGGATCAAGTTGATGCTTTGAAGAATTTGCTGAATTGAATTGATGCTTTGAAGGATTGGCTGAATTGAGTTGATGATTTGAAGGATTGGCTGAATTAATTTGATGCTTTATTTTAATTTTCCAGTCTGTGGGTATGCTGACAATAGTTGACAACATATGTGACAGTTTGTTTTCCCGATCATCACGTTTATCTTCTCACAAGATCCTCGTCAACTTTGTCATTTCATTCGTCATGATTGTACTTGCCCTGGGGGCAGGTTTCATCCACATGACCCAGGTAATTTACCTACTAGCTCACATGACCAAGGTCATTTACAGCTCACATGATGGAGGTTATTACCTTTGAAGGTTATCTGATATTCTGGATATTCTAATATTGGACACATTTTGAATTATCATTCAAACCTAGTATAGAAAAAGTAAAAATCTGTTATTCTGGTAAAATTTGTTGTGAATAGGTACAGAAATATCACACTGTCTGTTGTAGGCCGGCATGTACTACACAGTACTGATGGACCAGTCTGTCCTCAGACTACGCTTCATCACCGTCGCACTGCTGGCATTCTCCATTATCATTGTATATGGTGAGTACATATATATCTGTAGTCTTCTTCATTGTCCTGTGATGTACGTCATGATTTGGTCTTGTAGAGTAATATACAAAAAACAATTAAGAAATTGATATTGACTTTGTATTTTGTGCATTTATCATAAGCAAATACAATGCTTAACTAAAAGTCATGAATCTTGTAGACTGGCCCTAGCTGTCTCTAGAACACTGATAAATAGGTAGACTGGGCCCTGTCTCTATAATATTAATAAATAGGTAGACTGGGCCCTGTCTCTATAATATTAATAAATAGGTAGACTGGGCCCTGTCTCTATAATATTAATAAATAGGTAGACTGGGCCCTGTCTCTATAATATTAATAAATAGGTAGACTGGGCCCTGTCTCTAGAACACTGATAAATAGGTAGACTGGGCCCTGTCTCTATAATATTAATAAATAGGTAGACTGGGCCCTGTCTCTATAATATTAATAAATAGGTAGACTGGGCCCTGTCTCTATAATATTAATAAATAGGTAGACTGGGCCCTGTCTCTATAATATTAATAAATAGGTAGACTGGGCCCTGTCTCTATAATATTAATAAATAGGTAGACTGGGCTCTGTCTATATAATATTAATAAATAGGTAGACTGGGCCCTGTCTCTATAATATTAATAAATAGGTAGACTGGGCCCTGTCTCTATAATATTAATAAATAGGTAGACTGGGCCCTGTCTCTATAATATTAATAAATAGGTAGACTGGGCTCTGTCTATATAATATTAATAAATAGGTAGACTGGGCCCTGTCTCTATAATATTAATAAATAGGTAGACTGGGCCCTGTCTCTATAATATTGATAAATAGGGTAGACTCATACCTGTCAAGTTTCCTGCATTGAACGGGAGACTCCCGAATATTCAATACAAAAATCAAGTTCTCCAGTTTGAAATTAATGACCCGCGCGGGTCCCGAATTTTATTAAATTCTCCAGTTTTCTCCCGCTTGGCCCAAGTACCTCGCCCTCGGACATGACATGCGTCAATTTAACGCTTCAAATTCTGACTAAAACTAGTGTGTATATAAGTCTTTAAACGTTGTCCAATAGACTCAACAAAGGGCATATTAGCTATGGTCAGTGACACTAATTGACCCCTAGAGGTTAATTAAAAGAGTCGGTCAACTGTGACAAACCCCGACTGTCACCATATTGGGTCTCAGGTGAAGTTTCCGATTATTAACATACCTGTAGTAAAATAAGCTATTTGCAACGTAGATTTTTCCAAAGAAGTTATACAAACCCTAAACTAGCCATATTTGCCGACAAATCAGTATATTTTTTTATTGATTTAAGAATGTTGGCAAAGAACTGCACTCAGACTCTCAAAAAAATTGGCACCATGCTGTTGACGGCGGCCATGTTTGTTATGATGAATATTTCTAGCTCACCTGGCCCGAAGGGCTGGTGAGCTTATGCCATGGTGCAGCGTCCGTCGTCCGTCAACTTTTTCTTTCAATTGCTACTAGTCCTAAAGTATTGAATGGATTTTCACCAAATTTGGTCAGGAACATCCTTGGGGGAAGGGGAACAGAATTTGTATACATTTTTACTCTGAACCCCCAGGGGCAAGAGGGGCGGAGCCAAATAGGGGAAATAGAGTTAATCCTTTAAATCGCTACTAGTCATAAGGTTATGAATGAATGAGCTTTGCGGCTCCTTGTTTTATATCTTTACAGCAGTGCATGTATAGGATTTGAAGAAAGGACATTGCGTTGGAGAGAAAGGGCCTGTTTCCAGTAATGTTAATTCTCCATAGGAGCCTGCCCCCGTATAATTTCTTATCTATCTCAACTACAGTTTTTTTCTTTTCCGAAGAATAATTTTACACCTTTCCGACACCCAGATTTCATAATGTCAGTGAAAATGTATTTTAATAAAGTTGTCATTTTGAGCATCAAAGACATAAGGTCGTAAATAAAAGAAGGTTATCTCGAAATTGTAATTCGCAACATAGTATAGATTTCTTTTGATAAATATGTCCAGGATGAAAATGCACTTGCAGAGACACAATTATGAAGAAAAATGACATAAAATTGCAATTTTCTCCCGTTATATAGTTTTGGATGCAAATTTCCATCACAAAATCGGATAGAGCTTTACTTGTTTCATATGTGTACCAAAAATCAGCTAATTCCATGTGGTGGAACGTTATCGCCGCCTGAATGTGGTTGTAAATTGAAAGAAAAGGGGAAATGAGTAACAACCTTGTCTGAAACCCTATTATATAGCTTATTATACACAAAATTTTATATTGAATATCAGAGCGGATATTTTCTTGACAGTTTTATGATATCTTACGACTAAATAAACAGTATCGATATAAAGATTTACACTGAGGACACCCTGATACATGAATACTGTTCTATCTCAAGTTGTCATCTTTTGAATTTTCTGATTGTGTGGCCTTGTACATTTATCCGTATCTTCTTGTCTTTGTTTACGTTTACGGAATCATTGACTCGACGCTAGCTATTCTTGTCTCACTTTCCTTGTTTTATTGTCCCATCTCCAAAGCGTTGTGACTCTGTCAGGGTTGGGACCCTGACTTGTCTCACTTTCTTTGTGCCTGCCGACCACGCCATCGTTCTATTGCGTTCAGGTTCAGTGTGCCAGATAGATCAGGGACAGAGCTAACTTTTCTCCATGCCATCTTATCAGAGAATATGTCAAGGTCATGACCTCGCTATGGGATAAAGAAAATGTTGAAAAAAAAATTCTCGATCTGAGAATTTTCTTCACCGTAAATAAAAGAGTATGATGCACTGAGACGGAATTTGAAAATTTTTTGATCATCGGATAAAATATGACGGAGATATGGCACTTTGAAAATTTCAAAGTTTTCCCCGCCAAAATTAAAAAATTGAGCAAAAATGCCTAATTTTTTTTCAGCTCCTTCATTTAAACACATACAGACTTGATATTTGCCACAACCATAGAACATAAGAGTGGCTACAAAAGAAGTTATTTTTCACTGACCTTGAACTTCATTCAAGGTCAAATAATAAAAAAACAAAAATTAAACAAAAATTCTTTTGAATCAGGTTCGTTCGTTTTTTTCCTTAAACAATCAATGCATCTTGTAGTTCATTGGCGGGGCTCACTTTTCTCCGCGATATGTTATCAGAAAATATGTCAAGGTCAAGGTCTAAGCGCGAGATCAAATCAACGGTTCAAGTTTTATGATCGTGCGATAAAAAATGACGTAGAAATGGCACTTTGAAAAATGTTTGTTTTCCCACCAAAATTCAAATTTTCCCAAAAATGCACTTAATTACCCTCTGCTCCAAAATCTTTACATACACAGATATTATATTTGGCACAGTGATAACATGTACGGATGCCTACAAACTTGATTGCTTTTCAATGACCTTGACCTTCGTTCAAGGTCACAGAGGTCAAATGATCAAAAATCGAAAATTTCAAATTCTCTTTCAAACGGTTAATTTTTATGGAGGCGTTTACGCCTGCCATATTACAATCACCTACGAGTTGTGACGTCACAATCTCTCACTTTCGTTTTCGTTATATTTCCTTTCACAGTTCATTTTGTAGTTTCTTTCGGTTCATATATGATGTAGTTGAACTATATATGCATTTATGAAAACTATCAAGACTACAAATAAAGTGCTATTACATGAAAAAAGTTATATTCAGTATAAATTTCTCTTCGACGGAAGTTTGGAATTTGAGACCTCTCGTGGTAATTTCTGTAACTAGGGGTAATGATTCGCTTAGTTCCAAGTATGAGGCACATCATTGTAGTCCGTCATTCAAAGTAGATGATGTGCACAGAAATGTATTAACTATGCTGATAATGTTGTGAACATTTCAGGAACTATTTTGAATAAACAATAAGAATAATGTCTTGTAAATATCTACATCTGCATCGATTTTTGCAAATCTATATTGAAAATACTGTTTGAAGGGAGGTAACTGCGATATGCTGACGTTACCTTACAGGGGACACTAGTTTAACTACTAGAAATAAAGATGGGATAACAACCAAGCGCAAACAAATTCTCGTTTTTCATAATCTTCTCCGGGGTTTTTTCCTTTGTTTACAACTTGGTAGTTTTTCATGAGATTTAGTCCGAAATTCAGCGATCACCTGATCCGTCTGTTAACGAGACGATGCCACGAAATGTCATACTATGGACCAAAATGTTATCCACTCCAAACCTACATTTATCGACTATAGTTGCCTGAGTTCTATGTAGTGAGCGAGCACGCGGTCAAAATGGCACCTGTTGGATACGGGCTTCGCATGAAGCATCAAAGTGTGATGTCTGTCACTAGAAATTAATATCTATCAACATGCATTAAAGGCAAGTTACTTACAAAGTTTGAATATGTTTGTTGACCCACTGAAATAAGTGTTTGTTTATTTAGGACGAAACTGTTTACGATATGTTATTAAAGCCTCGCCAGACCACAATATTCTACTGCGATAACTGATCGAAGTTCATGTGTTTCAAATCCATGAATCAGTACGTGATGGCGTGATGGAATTCGATCGTTTAGTTTTTAAAACTTAGAAAACAGGCACATATGTCGTGGTGGTAATTTTGTACTGTCTCTTCCCCGACAGAGACAATATGTAGAATCTAGATTTTTGTGATAAGATTTACCGCAGTAGCCAGGTATAGCTTCATACAAAATGATAATTGAACCAGCTTGTCTTATTTATATATTCAGCTATTTAACCTGTTAAAATGTTTTCATGTAGATCTAATATGCACAGAGCTGTGAAATATTTGTATTACATATGCTATTTAAACAATACAAAGTAATTGTAGATTAAAAAAATGTATACAAATTGCTTTTACCCTATTAATACAACTTTTTGTTTGTTTTATACTGTTTTCATGTTATATGATTAATCCATATAATAGGCCTATAAAACTTTCTCAAATATCAATATTCATGTTGGATTTTCATGTCGCAAACATAATAAATCCCTTGAAATAATCACCAATCAGCTTATTGATCTCCAGCAAGTGTGGAAAAATGAAATTCTTTTTGTCAATAATTTCATTTGTTATGAATAAATGTGTAACCATTTGGGTATTTTCAAATATTGACCTTCAAATCTGTTAAAACTATATATATACAAGCAACAATCTGCAGGATGTCAAATATGGAAGACCGTTTCAGGATAAATTAACAAAAATGCTTAAGTACTGTTTCTTATCACGGATCACATATAATAGGGTTTTTGACTATTATGTGTTATTGCTACTTAAGTGTGATTTTTTTCGGCTTAAGTGACAATGCATTTCTTTGCACTTAATTATGTGCAACAGACATCGCGAGAGTTTAATTCACATACATATAGTATACGTATTGACTCCTACAAAAAGAAGCTAATTAGCGAGTGGTTGACCGACAAGAGGCATCCTATCAAATCTCATATTGACTATTCAGATTGCTCTATCATATTTCGTTGTTCCGGCCTGGTGATGAAAAAAAATCATGGCAGTTTGTATGAACATTGTGTTTCATTGTCTGGGAGATATCAACTGATATTAACAATGTCAGCGGTTAGACTGAAAAGATATAGCATTGTTAACAATTGACAAATATATTTTAGGCCGCTCTAGAAAAACATCTGCATTTATGAAAGTAACTAACTCCTTTAATGTTTGTGTCAAAATTAAGTATATATAACGTACAAAAATGTCAAACTTCTAATATTATAGATATGAAACACATTTATGCTGACTGCCTGATGATATAATTATAATACAGTATGTACAGAATTTACAATCCTTTGACATTCAGCTCATAATATACACCATCATAATTATAATTTGATCTGTCGTCGTGCGTCGGTCTTCTTCTCAAGACCCAGATATAGCAGAATGGTGTACAAAAGGTTCTTAAGCTGTTTTATCAAAATGTGTCACATTCCCCCTTGGAAGGGGATAAATTTTACTACTGTAAGGAAACTCATCCCACATATTTTAGCACAATTTGTTTCATTAGAAATTGGTTAGCACGTGGTCAGGGCTAAATTTTCTCAATGACATTTCAGAGAATGTCGAGGTGAACAACTTGTTATGGAGTCGAAAGAAGGTCAAAAATAAAAATATCAAATTGAGCATTTTTTTCATTTCATATGAAAGAACATACCAAGTTCACTGAAACAGAATGTGCATATTTTATTGTCATCAGATGGAAAATGACAGAGATATGACACTTGGAGAAGAAAAATAATTAGCTATTTTTTCCAGCCAAAATTTAAAGATAATCCTAAATTGCAGATAAAAAATTTATGCTCTTTTATCTATATACACCTGAAGGCTTGATGTTTGGCACATCGTAACATGTATAGCTGGCTACAAATGTTATGCTTATCTTGACCTTCATTCCAGGTCACAAGGGTCAAATGATGGGGGAAAAAATCAAAGTTCTTTTAAAATTATTGATTTGGGTCACATTTTAAAGAATCTGCTTTTTTTAAAGGTGTGTGCAACGTATCGAGGTCAAATAATCAAAATGACGCAGATATGATGGCACTTTGAAAATGAAATTCCTGCCAAAATTAAAAAAATCACCCAAAACTGCACATACACATGAAGGCTGGATTTTTGGCATACAGATACATGTAGCATGTACATGTGTGACTGGCTACAAATAGTATTTTTATCTTTGACCTTGACCTTCATTCACATTTTAAAGAACCTGCTCTTATGAAGGTGTGTGCTTATTTTCAAGGGCAAATTATCAAAAATGATGCAGATATGGCCCTTTCAAGAATGTTTTCCTGCCAAAATTCAAAATTATCCATAAGTTGCAATTCAATTGTTAGCTCACCTGGTCCAAAGGAACTGCTGATGGGAATTGAACAAAATTTGACTGGTAGGATCATTATGGGATGGGGACTAGAAATTATACAAATGGTGGGGCCAACCCCATGGGGGCTGAGGGGCAGGTCAAAAAGGGTCAATTTGGCTCAATTGATATAAACAACTTCTCTGGAACTAAGCATTGGATATCGCTCATATTTATCTGGTAGCATCACTGTGGGGTAGGGATTCAAAATTGTACAAATGATTGGGCTGATCTCCTGGGGGCCAGATAATGAGGCCAAAACAGGTCAATTTGGCTTAATTAAATAAAACGACTCCTTCTCTGAAACTAAGCAATGTAATATCACTCATATTTGACTGGTAGCAGCCTTATGGGGTATGCCTATAAAATTGTACAAATGGTGGGGCTTACCACCTAGGGGCCTGAGGGGCATGGCCAAAAGGGGTCAGTTTTGCTAAATTGATGTAAACAACTTCTTCTCTGGAATTAAGCAAGGGATATCTCTGGTAACATTGTTATGGGGTAGGGAATCAAAATTGTACAAATGGTGGGGCTGAGGGGCGGGGCCAAAAAGGGTTAATTTGGCTAAATTGATACAAACAATTAATTGTCTGGAAGAAGGCAGCGGATTTCTATCATATTTGATTATTATCATCCTAGCTAGGGATTCAAAATTGGTAAAGCTTTTCCCACCATTGAAAACTTTTGTTTTATCTGTGAAATCATTCAGATTGATATTGGATCTATTAAAATAGATGGAATTGATACCTAATTTTGAAATAATTGTCCTTAAAAAAATGATGTCTTTGTTATTCTAAGATCAAAATAGAAAGGAATAAGCAATTTTTTACAAGATATTGGAAGACTTTGCACACTTTCAACAAAAAAGTAGCAGACACTCCTGTATTTTCAATACATATCGTGTATTGTTATAGCGTATCTAAATGTGTATCATATCATTTCGACCTTTCTAATACCCTTCATGCCTATTAGGTATAAGTTGGTTTTAAACACATTTTGCAAGTTTTGAACTACTTAAGTATAAAAGTTGGTTTAGAGTATGAAAGTTAACGATATGTACCTAAGTAGAAGTTGGTTTGAAAAACAAATAAAATGTTTAACTTCTTAAGTAAAGGTTTGTTTGAAATTAGAAATATTTAACTACTTAAGTAGAAGTTGGTTTGAAACTTGAAGATGGTAAAAACCATTATGTACATCGGAACAGTCTAAACCATTACATTCATCAGGACTGTGAAAACCATTTTGTCGAGTTGGTTTGACACACTTAAGTAGAAATGTTTCATCATGTTGATATCAGTTTAATTTCTATTCTTGCTTTATTTCAAATATCACCTTTTACATCTGACTAACGCCTCCTGCAGTACTTTCAGTACTTTGATTATTGTATATTAAAGAAAAAGTTTGTTTGAAGATGTTTGCAATGTTTCCAGGTCAAAACGTCAACTTTATCTCAGAAAAAATACATAGGAAAACATTTAACTGCCAAAATTAAATATTATCCTACAATTACACTTGAAATGTTTTTCCTCCAATACTCTGACACCAACAGACTTGATAATTGGCACATATAAAGCATTAATGACTGGCTACAAAAGGTATGCACATATTTGACCTTGACCTTCGAAGTTCAAGGTCACAGAGAGGGTTGAAAGTCAATTGATCGGTTAAAGAAGGGAAGCGAAGAGAAAACGAAGAGAAATCGTAGGTAAAACGTACAAAAGCGTTCGTCAGAACGAGAACATGTCTGCAATCATTTTCTAGTTGGAAATCCCGTGTTTTGATCTTGATCAAATCTAGTTTTGTTTGTTGTTCTGTCTATTTGTCAGCTAATATCTTCAACCATGGGGACTTGTGAAATAGCCATCTTGGATTTTTTTTATGAAAAGTGTTTCTCTCACTTTTTTTCATATCTGTGTACATATTCTCAACATACTTAGCAAATACTCTCGTGTTTTTGTTAATTATCTAAAGAAAGTCGAAAATCGGCAATTCAACCATAGGCTAATTCAACCCAAGATTTGAAAATGTTCCACCACTTACATGTTGATGATTTTTCCTCTCATCAATAGCATATTACGTACTGTTTAATAGGATAAAAATTGGTTTGCATCCAACGCCCATAAAAGGGTGTATTCTCTAAAAAACACAGTTTTAACTTTTTGTGTCTTAAATGTTATCATCGACAATGGCATTTTTGAGATTGTTTCTTCCATAAAACAGCCAAATGGCGCGATGGAAACATTATTTTTTGTCACAATCATGCCATGAATGTATTCTTTACGGTGACCATCATTTGATTAGATTTTCATTAATATTTTACATAACATGCACATTTTATCAACACTTAGACAGCTTCTGAAAGGTACAACTTTGAGGAGCCATAAAAAACAAACCAAGTGACCTAAATCTTTATACTTTATAGATTTGTGACCACAACGGCATGGGCAATGCACCACCAACAGGAAATTTGAATCAGAGAAGGGGCCATTTTGGAAACAGGCCCTTTCTGTTGATCATATCATGTAGACATGAAATTTTTATTTTCTGTTTGTGTTGATGATTTCAAAACCAGATTTTAATTAATATCAATGTTTCTTTGTTGTAGTGAGAAATCGTTTTACAGTAGCAGAAAAGGTGCTGCTGAGTATATGGTGTATACTAGCTGCTATTGGAGCTACTGTAAGTATCAGGGCTACGCAGATCAAGCTAAAGAGAACTTCTTTAGCCAAGTTGAATATTATTGCTAATATTTACCAAGGTTAAATTTTTATCCGAAATCAAAAGTGGACACCATCTCGAAAAACACATTTTTAACTTCTTTTCCTGTCCCACTGGTGAAATGAGCTGAAATTTGGTAGGGTTGTCAAGAAATGGAAGCAGCCATAGTGTTGTTAGCTCACCTGGTCCATGGCGTGGTGTCTGTCATCTATCGTCCGTCAACATTTCCTTTAAATCTCTACTAATCCTGAATGCCTCAAGTTTGGTCTGGAGCATAATTGGGCAAAGGGGATCAAACATTGTTTAAACGGAGGGTGTGGCTCGCCTGGGGCTGGAGGGGCTTAGTCCAATAGGGGAAATTGAGGTAAATCCTTCAAATCCCTACTTGTCCAGAATGCCTGAATGGATTTTGATGAAATTTGGTCTGGGGCATTATTGGGCAAAGGAGATCAAATTTTAAAAATCATATAAAAGAAGGGTATAGCTTCGCTAGGGCCTGAAAAAGGCTGGGTCCAATAGGGGTAAGATTCTTAAGCTGTAAAACACTTTGCAACTCTTGTTTGTTAAATTGAGGATTTTACCCTTATTTTTAGATCCCCCTGCATGTCTCCACTAATCTCATGAGAGTTGAGATCGGGTAATTTTAACACGAATGATGTTATGGCAGCAATGTAGTGATGTCACATCAACAATTTATTCAGGTCACATGAAGATTGATGTAGTCTCACCTCAAAGGGGACGAAAGATTGTATTTGTCTTGTACTTACAGGGATTCTGGCTGTATTCATTTATCATTACCAAGAACATCCCCATTAGCTACGCAGGCCACCAGGTGTCAGATCTGTGGGAACTTATCAGCTGGTTACTGGCTGGAGTTCCATATATCGCCATCCCAGCTGCTGCCATTCACAGCTGTATGCTGCACGAAGGGGACTGCAGTGAGGTAATTATCTCCCTTGTATTTCTGATGTTAAAGTTGAAAAACACTTGAAAAGATTTAGTAGTGAACAAAAGTCAGTTTAATAGCTAAAAACTTAGGGTTTGTTTGTGTGTGAACATTTTTTTATATAGGAGAAATCTAATAGGGAAAAACTGTATACAGAGGAAACATGTTAGCCAGCAACCTAACAGTGAAAGGTCCGATTCCTGCATGTGTCTAGAAGAAAACTGATGGAAATATTAAATGGCACAAAGGCCTGTATACAATAGAAAAGAGACACTATCTTAACAGGAACATTCTTTGTCAGTCTGTTAGCTTCACCTACTTTAGATGATAACAATAATACAGTGTCTAAATTTCTGATGAAGATATTATCATGCATGTGTTTTCTGTTACAGCGGTCCCGATATCTCTTGTGTGGAGGAGACGAAGATGATGACGATGAGGAAGAACCTAGGAATTACGACGGTTATTTTCCGACTGAGCCAACAGCCCCTCCCTACAGTTACATGGACCCTGGGGGTCAGCATTACAGTCATTCTCTCTATCCTGTAGACGATCTACACAAAGCCACATACGACCCGGAGATGGAGCCTCTTAACTCCGACGTACGGACAAGTCGGATTTAGATATCTCATGTTTTGACTAGAAATTCAATGGCTGGAAGATTTATGTAATGAAGTGTACTAGTTAAAAAGAGTTAAGGAAAGAGTTAACACAAACTAAGTGCAGATAACTCATTTCAGAAAAGTAGGAATTGGTGGTGTGCTGTTAAAAACAGTGTTTAAGTGGAGATAACTCATTGAAAAAGTGAGGGATTCAGAGGTGAAGGTGCCTGCCCTTGTTAGACAAGATTAATGAGGAATCAATTAAAACCCTTTCGATAAACCATTAACAGGTTCAATTTAGATCCCTTTGTTTGGAACAAAGACTGATATGAAAGGAACATCATTCTACAGAAGAAGCTTATACAGAGTAATCTCCCCTTTAATGATGATAATATGATATAGATATATGTTCTGAAAACCTGTTGGCTGTGTGATGCAACAATCATAAGTAATACTCTACAGCTGTTCTGAGATGTTGTTTGATTGTTCACCAGAAATGCTGGGCAAATCTACAAGAGCTGTGTTCCAGTTAGATATGGACATTTTTGTCTGGATTGATGTGATTTTATCGCTAATGAGTTAACTGGCTGATAACTCTTTGAAAATCATTGTGAAATGGATGGAATTATTATGTTATTTATCTTGAAATTATTGCTTTTTTCACTACCAGTATTTTAATGATGATATTTTATTTGATGATTAAAGTGTTTTATGTTAAGTAAACAAACTCCTTGTGTGGAAATGACAAAACAGCAACGTGTAAATAATTACTTTTTTTACAATGTGTTGAAGGTGTATTGGTCAATTTAGAGATTTAACAATTCTTTGACACAAAATGCAATGAATGCTACTAGTCAATGTACAGTGTCTGTTCGGATTGTTGATGAGGGGAGACAACTATGGAGAATTCAGGGGAGATAATTGTAATGTCCTGAAAATGATTTAGGTAAAATTGTTGGATATGAATTGTATGCAGATTATGTTTCATGTGTGGAAACGAATAGACAATGCAGACAGATCACTGTTGTGGACTAAAGTATTACAAGAAAATATAATAAAAAACATGGCAACCATGGATGTAAGAATATTGACAGTTAATTCCATCTGTGTGATTCCAAGCGTCAGGGATGTGATCTCCAAACTATATCAAATCACTCATCAAGTAATGCCAGCCAGTCACAACATGATGCCTTTTACTATGGGGCTTTACTGTGTAGATGGTATCAGCTTTAGGTACTGAAAATTGATGTCACCAGAACATAACTGGGAACATCTCAATCATGCATAGAAAAGGCCACTACATCCCACCAAAACATTGAAAGCAATTGTTCAAAACTTGTAAACCTTAACTGAAAAATACAGTTTAATTTTAATAAATACTTTCACTGATGTTACTAATAAATAGAGAATTTACATCATAACTGGCACAAAACGAAGGAGGGACTGGAATGAGTTTCTTAGATCAAATGCACCTTTGACAAAGGGAAATAACTAGGTACCTGAAAATAACTTTCGTAGATACATATAGCTGCATGTTATTTTTCATTTTTTATAATGAAATATTTGCGATCATTAGCGTTTATTGAACTATCACTGCCAGTTAAGAATGATTGTTCAAATGCCTGACAAGGTCAAAGGTTATTTACTGCCTGACATGGCTAAAAATTAACTGCTATAAGATCAAAGGTTAACTGCCTGACAAGGTCAAAACTAACATTTTTTTCATTATTCAATTACATTAAGTAAAATGATTTTTAAAAATGTTATTGATAATATCATTCAGTGGTAAGTGTTGAGATTTGTATAGTTGTTGGATACTAACATTGACTAGCTGAGTGTTGTGTTATACTATATAGACGTGTTACACACCATATATGGGAGAGTTTATTAGATAAAACGATATATAAGGGCAAAGACATTCTTTATAGAAATTCTTATACATCTCTATAATTATTTTATCTTGAATTTATGATTTCAAATCCCCAAGTAGTCAAAGTAGTAATAAAAGATCAATGTACAAAAACGAAATATTCCAATTGTTATTAAGTTTGACTCGCAGTTCTATATTTAAAAAAAGCTTTGTTGAATTGAAGAAAAAATGTATTGAAAATTGTCTTTCAAACTGCCATCTGAGTAGTAAGGATGTGAAAACTGTAACATTGTTTTCTGTGATTGACACTATATCCTATGGTTAAATCTCCCTAATGCTTTTAATCTTATTTGTCTTTAAGAATTTACTTTGTTGTGTAGGGGAGAGGGGGTTATAGACTTTCAAGATAGTAGGCAAAATCAGCTAATCTATGAAATTAATACTTATTTTGTAAAACTTTCAGGTTTTGCTAAGATTGAAAATGAAAATATGTAGATCTTTCATTTGTATTTGAAACATCAAAGTGATCCCTTTGAAATAAACATCAGTTTAACTGATAAAATATATACTGAAGAAATATGAAATTAATGAAATTCTTAGAAAATTCTGAAAATGATTATCAAACATATCTTTCACAAGCTATCAGAGGAAGTCTGCATCATGATAATGTACTTGTGGACTAGTATTTCTTGTCAAATATCATAGTTTAATTTAATTTGACACTGCCTAAATTTTTTTTTGGGGGGGGGGGAGGGGGGTGTATTTGAATCATGGTTGTGAATGCGGTATAGCTGTCTATTGATCATTTTTGTCAAAATAATTAACACATAAACATTTTGTATATATTTAATGATTGTTAGTCATGCTTTAGCAGTAAATATTTGTAAAATACTCACAGATTTTTAATGACAAGTTTTCAAGACATTTCTACCCGTGTATCATTCACATATTATTAATACCTCAGCCGTCATCTGCTTCACTGGATTATTTTTGCGAATATTTTTTGGCTTAAATTCTATTAAGATTTTGTGTTTAGTGTGTACATCCTGATGACATTTTGTGTTGAGTGTGTACATCCTGATGACATTTTGTGTTGAGTGTGTACATCCTGGTGACATTTTGTGTTCAGTGTGTGTACATCCTGATGACATTTTGTGTTCAGTGTGTACATCCTGATGACATTTTGTGTTCAGTGTGTACATCCTGATGACATTTTGTGTTCAGTGTGTACATCCTGATGACATTTTGTGTTCAGTGTGTACATCCTGATGACATTTTGTGTTGAGTGTGTACATCCTGATGACATTTTGTGTTGAGTGTGTACATCCTGATGACATTTTGTGTTCAGTGTGTACATCCTGATGACATTTTGTGTTCAGTGTGTACATCCTGATGACATTTTGTGTTCAGTGTGTACATCCTGATGACATTTTGTGTTCAGTGTGTGTACATCCTGATGACATTTTGTGTTGAGTGTGTACATCCTGATGACATTTTGTGTTCAGTGTGTACATCCTGATGACATTTTGTGTTCAGTGTGTACATCCTGGTGACATTTTGTGTTCAGTGTGTACATCCTGATGACATTTTGTGTTCAGTGTGTGTACATCCTGATGACATTTTGTGTTGAGTGTGTACATCCTGATGACATTTTGTGTTGAGTGTGTACATCCTGATGACATTTTGTGTTGAGTGTGTACATCCTGGTGACATTTTGTGTTGAGTGTGTACATCCTGATGACATTTTGTGTTCAGTGTGTACATCCTGATGACATTTTGTGTTCAGTGTGTACATCCTGATGACATTTTGTGTTCAGTGTGTACATCCTGATGACATTTTGTGTTCAGTGTGTACATCCTGGTGACATTTTGTGTTCAGTGTGTACATCCTGGTGACATTTTGTGTTCAGTGTGTACATCCTGATGACATTTTGTGTTCAGTGTGTACATCCTGATGACATTTTGTGTTCAGTGTGTACATCCTGATGACATTTTGTGTTGAGTGTGTACATCCTGATGACATTTTGTGTTGAGTGTGTACATCCTGATGACATTTTGTGTTGAGTGTGTACATCCTGGTGACATTTTGTGTTCAGTGTGTACATCCTGATGACATTTTGTGTTGAGTGTGTACATCCTGGTGACATTTTGTGTTCAGTGTGTACATCCTGATTACATTTTGTGTTCAGTGTGTACATCCTGATGACATTTTGTGTTCAGTGTGTACATCCTGATGACATTTTGTGTTCAGTGTGTACATCCTGGTGACATTTTGTGTTCAGTGTGTACATCCTGGTGACATTTTGTGTTCAGTGTGTACATCCTGGTGACATTTTGTGTTCAGTGTGTACATCCTGATGACATTTTGTGTTCAGTGTGTGTACATCCTGGTGACATTTTGTGTTCAGTGTGTACATCCTGGTGACATTTTGTGTTCAGTGTGTGTACATCCTGGTGACATTTTGTGTTCAGTGTGTGTACATCCTGGTGACATTTTGTGTTCAGTGTGTGTACATCCTGGTGACATTTTGTGTTCAGTGTGTACATCCTGGTGACATTTTGTGTTCAGTGTGTGTACATCCTGATGACATTTTGTGTTCAGTGTGTACATCCTGATGACATTTTGTGTTGAGTGTGTACATCCTGGTGACATTTTGGGTTGAGTGTGTACATCCTGATGACATTTTGTGTTCAGTGTGTACATTCTGATGACATTTTGTGTTCAGTGTGTACATCCTGATGACATTTTGTGTTCAGTGTGTACATCCTGATGACATTTTGTGTTGAGTGTGTACATCCTGGTGACATTTTGTGTTCAGTGTGTGTACATCCTGATGACATTTTGTGTTCAGTGTGTACATCCTGGTGACATTTTGTGTTGAGTGTGTACATCCTGATGACATTTTGTGTTGAGTGTGTACATCCTGATGACATTTTGTGTTCAGTGTGTGTACATCCTGATGCCATTTTGTGATCAGTGTGTACATCATGATGACATTTTGTGTTGAGTGTGTACATCCTGATGACATTTTGTGTTCAGTGTGTACATCCTGATGACATTTTGTGTTTAGTGTGTACATCCTGATGACATTTTGTGTTCAGTGTGTACATCCTGATGACATTTTGTGTTCAGTGTGTACATCCTGATGACATTTTGTGTTCAGTGTGTACATCCTGATGACATTTTGTGTTGAGTGTGTACATCCTGATGACATTTTGTGTTGAGTGTGTACATCCTGGTGACATTTTGTGTTTAGTGTGTACATCCTGATGACATTTTGTGTTGAGTGTGTACATCCTGATGACATTTTGTGTTGAGTGTGTACATCCTGATGACATTTTGTGTTCAGTGTATACATCCTGGTGACATTTTGTGTTCAGTGTGTACATCCTGATGACATTTTGTGTTCAGTGTATACATCCTGGTGACATTTTGTGTTCAGTGTGTACATCCTGATGACATTTTGTGTTGAGTGTGTACATCCTGGTGACATTTTGTGTTCAGTGTGTGTACATCCTGATGACATTTTGTGTTCAGTGTATACATCCTGATGACATTTTGTGTTGAGTGTGTACATCCTGATGACATTTTGTGTTCAGTGTGTACATCCTGGTGACATTTTGTGTTCAGTGTGTACATCCTGATGACATTTTGTGTTCAGTGTATACATCCTGGTGACATTTTGTGTTCAGTGTGTACATCCTGATGACATTTTGTGTTCAGTGTGTACATACTGATGACATTTTGTGTTCAGTGTGTACATCCTGGTGACATTTTGTGTTGAGTGTGTACATCCTGATGACATTTTGTGTTCAGTGTGTACATCCTGATGACATTTTGTGTTCAGTGTGTACATCCTGATGACATTTTGTGTTGAGTGTGTACATCCTGATGACATTTTGTGTTGAGTGTGTACATCCTGGTGACATTTTGTGTTTAGTGTGTACATCCTGATGACATTTTGTGTTGAGTGTGTACATCCTGATGACATTTTGTGTTGAGTGTGTACATCCTGATGACATTTTGTGTTCAGTGTATACATCCTGGTGACATTTTGTGTTCAGTGTGTACATCCTGATGACATTTTGTGTTCAGTGTATACATCCTGGTGACATTTTGTGTTCAGTGTGTACATCCTGATGACATTTTGTGTTGAGTGTGTACATCCTGGTGACATTTTGTGTTCAGTGTGTGTACATCCTGATGACATTTTGTGTTGAGTGTGTACATCCTGATGACATTTTGTGTTCAGTGTGTACATCCTGATGACATTTTGTGTTCAGTGTGTACATCCTGATGACATTTTGTGTTCAGTGTGTACATCCTGATGACATTTTGTGTTCAGTGTGTACATCCTGATGACATTTTGTGTTGAGTGTGTACATCCTGGTGACATTTTGTGTTCAGTGTGTGTACATCCTGATGACATTTTGTGTTGAGTGTGTACATCCTGGTGACATTTTGTGTTCAGTGTGTGTACATCCTGATGACATTTTGTGTTCAGTGTGTACATCCTGATGACATTTTGTGTTCAGTGTGTACATCCTGATGACATTTTGTGTTCAGTGTGTACATCCTGATGACATTTTGTGTTGAGTGTGTACATCCTGGTGACATTTTGTGTTCAGTGTGTGTACATCCTGATGACATTTTGTGTTGAGTGTGTACATCCTGATGACATTTTGTGTTCAGTGTGTACATCCTGATGACATTTTGTGTTGAGTGTGTACATCCTGGTGACATTTTGTGTTCAGTGTGTGTACATCCTGATGACATTTTGTGTTCAGTGTGTACATCCTGATGACATTTTGTGTTCAGTGTGTACATCCTGGTGACATTTTGTGTTCAGTGTGTGTACATCCTGATGACATTTTGTGTTGAGTGTGTACATCCTGATGACATTTTGTGTTGAGTGTGTACATCCTGATGACATTTTGTGTTCAGTGTGTACATCCTGATGACATTTTGTGTTGAGTGTGTACATCCTGATGACATTTTGTGTTCAGTGTGTACATCCTGATGACATTTTGTGTTCAGTGTGTACATCCTGATGACATTTTGTGTTCAGTGTGTACATCCTGATGACATTTTGTGTTCAGTGTGTGTACATCCTGGTGACATTTTGTGTTGAGTGTGTACATCCTGGTGACATTTTGTGTTGAGTGTGTACATCCTGGTGACATTTTGTGTTCAGTGTGTACATCCTGATGACATTTTGTGTTGAGTGTGTACATCCTGGTGACATTTTGTGTTGAGTGTGTACATCCTGATGACATTTTGTGTTGAGTGTGTACATCCTGGTGACATTTTGTGTTCAGTGTGTACATCCTGATGACATTTTGTGTTGAGTGTGTACATCCTGATGACATTTTGTGTTCAGTGTGTACATCCTGGTGACATTTTGTGTTCAGTGTGTACATCCTGATGACATTTTGTGTTCAGTGTGTACATCCTGATGACATTTTGTGTTCAGTGTGTACATCCTGATGACATTTTGTGTTCAGTGTGTACATCCTGATGACATTTTGTGTTGAGTGTGTACATCCTGGTGACATTTTGTGTTGAGTGTGTACATCCTGGTGACATTTTGTGTTCAGTGTGTACATCCTGATGACATTTTGTGTTCAGTGTGTACATCCTGATGGTATTTACAGTCACAGCACATTGATTTTCACTATTCTGAAAACAGGAGTTTTGCATATTTACTGATAAAAGAAACAGTTACAATTAAACTGTTTTAATGTATTAGCCATAGACAACATTTCTATGATGAATACTGTATCATCCTACATTTATTAAAATATATATATATATATTTTAGTATTAGCAGATCTAGATTCTAGATTTATTATTGACTAAAAATGCTAATCAAATTAAAGTAGGATTAAAAATTAAAATTGATATTAAAGTTTTGAAGTAAAATTTTATGTACAGTACTAACTAAAATCTGCAATTTTTGTATGTACCAAATATAAAGGCTGACAAGAAAAGGTATAAAAAAAATGCCACATGTTAGTAATTATGAAATAATTTTGGATTATTATTTTAATATTCCAGGCAATCAAAATGCACTAAAATTCAACATTTTTAGCATTTTTTACCATCTTCACATGTGTTTTATGAATATATTCTTTTACTTAGTAGCAGTTGTAGTTATTAACTAGATTTCCTTATGTTTTAATAGTGCCATCTGCCCAAAGGGCAAGTGAGCTAGCTCATGCCATGGCACATTATCTGTCATCCGTCAAGGGTCAACATTATAATATAAGATGGTCGCTTTTATATATATGTGCTGCATAACAATTGTTTTCATTCATGGAACATGTATGACCTGTTAATTTTTGCCATTTATAAGTATCGGCATTTTGTCTCGCAAGTATTCGTGATGTTTTTAAACAACTTCTTCTCAATAACCAAGAGGCCCAAGAGACCTGATATTGGACTAGTAGTATACCAGGGTGAAGGGCTACCGAGTTCGTTCAATCGAATGACCTTAACTTGCATTCAAGGTCACAGGGATCAAATATGCTAAAATATTTGAACAAGTTCTTCTCAACCTAGAGTTTTGGAGACCTGATATTAGGCATTTGGCATTCTGTCACTTTAAAAGAATTTATTCTAATTAAAAAAAAAAGATTATCCTCATTACTTGTCGCTATTTAACAGGTGAATGAGTCAGGTCCATTGGGCCTCTTGTAATTCAAATTATCACTTTATTATAGTTTAACCTCAGATTCCTGAGTTTGATATCCACACACAGCTACTCTGAACAAATTAGAATTGATTTTTATACATGTTGGTCTAAATTCTAAATACACAATGGTTTGTAACGAGAAGGAATTTCTTAGTTTAAATTTAACGACTAGGTTTTGCCTAACTAATTACGTGTAAGTGTTCTTTGATGTATTAAGTAGATTTTGTGTCAAGTTGTTGGAACAGAAATTACACATATAGAGTATAGTAAAGCTCCTACATTTTGTATTTGGTCAGAATTACCAGTAATATGTAATCACCTGTTCTCGATCATGTCATACTTGGCTTTAGCTCCCATAGCTTGAACTGCATGTGAACTGTAAGTTTCTATAGTGCAGCATCAGTTGTCAATATAAACATTTTACTGTAAACAACAAGGATAACAAAGAATGTTTTATGGTTTCTTCATATATGTTGCCTTGACCTAGCTACTTCAATGATCAGAGGGTCAAATAAGTCTTGTTTTTGATAAAATATATTTTGCTATTATTATATTAACATCATATTTGAGTGATACAAGTCTCCTGGGCCATTTGCATGTCTAAATAGCTTTAAATTCTGTCAGAAGAGAGAATGGTAAGATAACAGATATAAAGTTCTGTTACATATAAAGTTTGATATACCAACCCTAGATTGCTATAGGACACAACTTTGGTTAACAAAGCCTGCTTATTTAACTTTGATTTTTGCTTACACTGATACTTATTTTTTCCTTAGAATGCAGAATGAAATTCTTCATCATTTTTTTATTTTATTTTTTTCATTAATGTGCAATAACCATTCCATATTTTCATTCTATTCTACCATCCCTAATATGTGTAGTTTGACAGGCCAGAAGTACCTCTGATAGATAAAGTCTGACAGGCCAGAATTACCCCTAATATAGATAAAGTATGACAGGCTAGAATTACCCCTAATATAGATAAAGTATGACAGGCCAGAATTACCCCTAATATAGATAAAGTATGACAGGCCAGAATTACCCCTAATATAGATAAAGTATGACAGGCCAGAATTATCCCTAATATAGATAAAGTATGACAGGCCAGATATTATCCCTAATATAGATAAAGTATGACAGGCCAGATATTACCCCTAATATAGATAAAGTATGACAGGCCAGAATTACCCCTAATATAGATAAAGTATGACAGGCCAGAATTACCCCTAATATAGATAAAGTATGACAGGCCAGAATTACCCCTATTATAGATAAAGTATGACAGGCCAGAATTATCCCTAATATAGATAAAGTCTGACAGGCCAGATATCACCCCTAATATAGATAAAGTATGAATGGCCAGAATTATCCCTAATATAGATAAAGTATGACAGGCCAGAATTATCCCTAATATAGATAAAGTATGACAGGCCAGAATTACCCCTAATATAGATAAAGTATGACAGGCCAGAATTACCCCTAATATAGATAAAGTCTGACAGGCCAGATATCACCCCTAATATAGATAAAGTATGACAGGCCAGAATTACCCCTATTATAGATAAAGTATGACAGGCCAGAATTATCCCTAATATAGATAAAGTATGACAGGCCAGAATTACCCCTAATATAGATAAAGTATGACAGGCCAGAATTACCCCTAATATAGATAAAGTCTGACAGGCCAGAATTACCCCTAATATAGATAAAGTATGACAGGCCAGAATTACCCCTAATATAAATAAAGTATGACAGGCCAGAATTATCCCTAATATAGATAAAGTCTGACAGGCCAGATATCACCCCTAATATAGATAAAGTATGACAGGCCAGAATTATCCCTAATATAGATAAAGTATGACAGGCCAGATATTACCCCTAATATAGATAAAGTCTGACAGGCCAGATATTACCCCTAATATAGATAAAGTCTGACAGGCCAGATATCACCCCTAATATAGATAAAGTATGACAGGCCAGAATTATCCCTAATATAGATAAAGTATGACAGGCCAGATATTACCCCTAATATAGATAAAGTCTGACAGGCCAGATATTACCCCTAATATAGATAAAGTATGACAGGCCAGAATTACCCCTAATATAGATAAAGTCTGACAGGCCAGATATTACCCCTAATATAGATAAAGTATGACAGGCCAGATATTACCCCTAATATAGACAAAGTCTGACAGGCCAGATATTACCCCTAATATAGATAAAGTATGACAGGCCAGAATTACCCCTAATATAGATAAAGTATGACAGGCCAGATATTACCCCTAATATAGATAAAGTATGACAGGCCAGAATTATCCTTAATATAGATTAGGTACGACAGGCTAGAATTATCTCTAATAGATAAAATCTTACAGGCCGGAATTACCCTGACAAACAAATATAGTACTGTATCAAACCTGCCAGAATCAACTTTCAGTTTATCAGGGCCCAGCTGTTGTTCAAAGCTTTTTGAAATGTAAGATGAAAATTATATCCAACTGTCATATTGTATGAAGATGTACATGTAGTCAAACTATTCTCCAAATTTGAACAAACAACAATGTAAATTTTCAGTCATAAATGTTTATCTTGGATCTCGATCGTGTTGATTATTTACTATTTAGGTATAATCTTGGCCATTATTACAGTGATCATGGTTAATATACAACAATAACAAATTTAACTTCTGTCAACAGGAAAACAAGTTGATGGTTAATTTGGATCTTTAAGACAAGTATTTCAATATGTTATACAGTAAAACTACCATATGTTGAATGTAAGTAACATTTCTGTGCGAATGAAAACCCTTGTTCTAGTAGTTGGTTTGTCACAAAACATTGATAGATATCTGCTCGCAATTCAATTTCATGTGGGTTAGTATTTAATGTGCAGTTTTATTTTTCGTACAGCAACCTAATTTCTCCAGATCGACGGCTCGCATCAAATATAGAGAGTTCAGTGTAGGAGGGGTAGATTTTAAAGCTTTTAACTCAAAAACGTTTATGTATCATTGTCTTTTAATACTTTGTATATAAATATATATCTATACAAGAGTTTTCAAATAAATTGTAAATTTCATTGATTTGCCTCGTTTCTTTTTAGCTCACATGGCCCTAAGAGTCATTGAGCTTACAATATGGTGTAGGAGTGGGCACCCTTTGGCTGTCCTTCTGTTTTGACCACAAACATTATACACAACACTACAGTATGACTCGCTAACCTTATACACAACACTACAGTATGACCCACCAACCTTATACACAACACTACAGTATGACCACCAACCTTATACACAACACTACAGTATGACCCACCAACTTATACACAACACTACAGTATAACACACCAACCTTATACACAACACTACAGTATGACCCACCAACTTATACACAACACTACAGTATAACACACCAACCTTATACACAACACTACAGTATAACACACCAACCTTATACACAACACTACAGTATGACCCACTGTGATGATCAAGTAAATATGAGGATTTTGAGATTAATGTTGTAGATCGAACTCGAACACATCTGTATTGCGCCATCTTTTATTTTCTTCTTCATTCTAATTAAAAAACAATTGCCGGTAAGGTATTCCGGACTTGTATACAAACTAATAAAATAAATTCCGGATTTAAGAGTTACTTCCCTTTAAGTATAAAATTATAAACACCATTCACATGTTCTCTATGCCCAGTATTATACATAACCACAACATCCGGGCCCCTCAAATAAAATTTCAATAGAAATTTTGAGAACTGGGCATTGATAACTTCGGGAATGTACAGAAACCAGAGATACAAAGATATGGATTAGGTATACAAATTAATACAAATGTTGACAATTATTGTGTAGCAGTAAATACTATCAATTGAGTATTACATATATTGACAATTGATTCAAACTAATGTACACACCTGTTTGTTAACTGATTGAAACTTGTACCATGTAGGACATATGCATGGAAGTATAAGGAATATATCAAACAAACAATTCCATTACCAGCGAGCTGTGGAACTCTATATTATACACTGTAAACAGTTAATATTTCATAATAAGATCCATTAAACCTATAATAGCGAAATACATACATATACTGAAACGAAAAAGAAACGCAACTTCAAATTGTAGGTTTAATAAAATAATACTTGTGAGCATTATGTTTAAATTTCATATGTAATAGTTAATATTGAATATTGATGTAACATCCTCGAACAGTTATCACATCTCTAATTCTTTGTTGCATTGAGTTCATCAGGGCATTGACTTTCCGTATTGGAATGTTATTCCATTCTTGGACGAGTGCATTTGCTAACTGAGGGAGGGTATTTGGGGGGGTTACGGCGATTTCGAATTCTTCTGTCTAATTCATCCCACAAATGCTCGATTGGGGACAGGTCGGGGCTATATGGAGGCCAATCTATAGGAACAATGTTCTGTGTCGCAAGAAAGTCTCTACAGACTCTTGCAACGTGTGGTCTCGCGTTATCTTGCTGAAAGGTTAGATGATGCTGCCTAACAAACGGCACAACATGGGGCCTAAGGATCTCATCCCGATAGCGTACGGCCGTTAAATTCCCATTGACTATCACCAAAGGCGTCTTCAAACCATGGGAGATTCCCGCCCAAACCATAACTGATCCACCCCCAAATCGGTCGTGTTCCAAAACACAGGCGTCAGCAAAACGTTCGCCTCGACGCCGGTACACACGTTGACGGCCATCTGCTCGAAATAACGTGAATCGAGATTCATCGGTGAAGAGCATAGACCTCCAACGTCTCATAGGAAAACGTCTGGGCATATGTGCCGTTGCCCATTGCATACGACGTTCTCGACGTTGCGGTGTTAGTGGTAAACCAACGTACTGTCGCCTTGCACGCAAATTAGCCTCACGCAGTCTGTTGATCACTGTTTGGGGATGAATTCGACGGTTATGATTACCAATCGTATTCCTTGCCGTTTCAGCGGCCGTTAATCTCCTGTTACGCAGGTGTGCCAACCTAAGAACCCGGTCTTGACGTCGCGACGTTACGCGTGGACGTCCTGATCTCGGCTGGTCATCGACTCTTCCTGTTGCGTTAAGACGTGAAACTAATCGACTAATAGTCGATTTGTGAACTCTGAATTGTCGAGCGACGTGAAGTTGCGTGTTCCCTGCCAGAAGCATCGCTATAGCACGTCCTCTATCAACCTTTGATAACCGTGGCATAATTGTAAAAGGAATTATTGTTTGCAAAAGTATTGGCGATGATGTGGCTCCATGGAAAATCCGGCCGAGAATTTTACAAGCTTACACACACCTGTCATGAATTCGACTACATTAAGTTAGAATAGAGACCCTTTTACCACAATTTTCTGGCTATTTCATTTCCATGTTCACTTAATACAATATAGTATCATTTTAGTACATAATCTATCAATGGCAGGTGGAGTTCATAGCATGATAAATGTCAAATGGGGTTTACTACCCTGCATGCAGGTAAATGTCATTTTGAAAAAGTATCACTGTGTTTAGCCAGACATATGGAAAATTATTACAACCATGAAAATAATATTCTGTCACATTAACTACAAAACTTTACAAATACAAATATCAATAACAATCAAAGGTTGCTTTACCTCAGTAAATGAACTACTTATCTGAAGTGATAAGCATAACAAATTAATGACATTTCTAAAGCCAAACAAGTTTCCACAATATAGTTCATAAGGAAAAATAATTCCAAATAACATGAATAAGGAAATGATTTAACATTTAACTTCAAATTCAATATATGTACCAGTAATGGCAGTAATATCAAATCACTGGGATTATTCAAATTTAATTGAATCATATGAAATATATTGACTCAAAATAGCTTACAGTGGTCAAAAATATCAGATTCAGTAAGACAATGGTCTGTATAGTAAGTGTTCATGACAAATAAACCATTGGTATGTAAATATGCATCATTTCTGTGGTACCAATTACACAAATGGAGGTGGTTTCCTCTGGATTGCTCCGAGAGCTTTTTGATTTAACAAAGAAGGTTTGACCCAAATAGCATTCTGAGCTGGCTCCCCTGATATCTGAACTAAATACATGGTAGAACCTTGCTGATGTCTTTGGGCGATGACACGTTTGATCTTATGATGACCATCAATATCAGATGTCAAAGAAGAACTACTATTGTCAACTAGTGGGTCGATGTGGTCACCGTCGCGATACCGTTGGGGTTTACGATGAATACGCACAGGACGGGTTGGCTGTTGTATATCCAGTTGAGGAATGATTGTGTCATGTACTGATGTTTCTGTGAGGTCCTCATGTCCCTTTTCTTGAACTTCAGACAATAAGGAATGCTGACTATCATAGTCTTCAGAAGATTGGGGGATGGAAATAGGCATAGTCTGTACCCCAGCATCCTGTAGGACAAGCTTTTTGGACTTTAAGACTTCGAAAAAGGCATCAGGGGTTGGTTGACGAACATATGCCACCTTAAGTCTATCGACATGGATGGGCGTTGGGAACACTTTATGACTGACAGGATCCAACAGTGTCACTAAATGAGTAGATAGGACTTCTTGTACAACATAGGGTCCTGTGTACTGATACTGCAGTTTCTGACCTTTTCCAGTGGGTTGTTTGTGCAAAAACACATAGTCATTAGGAGAGAGTAGGAGCGGTCTGGTCTTGGCATTGGCACGATCTAGCATGTTTTCCTGAGAGCGTAGAATGTTAGTACGCATGTCCTCGCGTATAGTGTCCAATCGCCTTTGTTGTTTCCTCATGTAAGAATGCATGTCTGGAGGCAATGTGTGCAAGTCTGTAGGAGGTAAGTGAGTAGCAAGAGGGAATTTAGGTCTCTGTCCAAACAAAACCTCGAAGGGTGAGTATCCAGTGGAGTTGTTAACCGATACATTCATCGCAAATGTCACTGATGGCAACATATCCTCCCAGTTAGTTTTCCTAGAATTCATATATGGTGCAAGCTTGTTTGCAATTGTTGCGTGTGTTCGTTAACATGCTCCCAAGCAATGATGGATAAAACTAGGAGTAAAATCCTGTTTAATGTCGAGCAAACGGCACAACTGCCTAGTAACGTTTCCTGTAAATTCTGTTCCTCTATCCGAAATCAATGTATCACACACACCGAAAGTTGTGAAAAGTTGATGTAAAGCTTGAGACACCGTATACGCATCATCACTCGCCATAGGCATACTGTATATATATTTGCTAAACATATCCACAGCAGTTAGGATGTAGGATTTACCAGATGGAGTAACAGGTAAAGGCCCATAACTATCGACTTGCCAGACACAAAATGGCTCGGAAGGAGTTGGGTGTGCTACAATCCCAGATTTGGTGCGATGTTGAGTCAGTTTCTTTTGTTGACAGGGAACACATGACCGGACATAGTTGGATATCACATCAACCATGTGGGGGAAGAAATAATGTTCCTTAATGCGGTCCAGGCTGTCCTGAATTCCTCCATGGCCACCTAAGGGACTGTCATGGTATAATTGTAGGATCGTCTCAACTAAACATTTGGAAAGGGCTAACTGGAATTGTCCCATATCTTTAGTTCTCTTGGCCTTAGCAACACGCGAGTGAAACAAAACATTGTCTATGAGCATATAATCAGAGCTTTGGAGTAGAATAGCGCGGGCATCTTTCTGCATATCTGGTAGAGTCCCATCCAATAGATACTAGTATATATCATGTAGAGTAACATCCTGATGTTGTAGCTCGGCCATCTGATGTGTAGATTTCCCCAAGAAATTAAGGGGTTTGTGTGTATCAAGCAGAGACAGAGCATCAGACATACTATTACTGTCCAAATCCAATGTGTTGTCACTTGAAACAGGACCTGAAGTATTCGGTGTAGCTTTAGGTGTATCGTAATCAATTGCACTCTGATCAGCATTGAACGGATCCTGAGAAGAACTGTCAATTTCAGTTTCAGCATTGAATCTATCCTGGGGAGAATTGTCAATATCAGTTGTAACATCCACAAATGTACTAGTACTGTCTATTTCAGTTGAGATACACATATTATTAGTGATATTGGCAAAACAATCGATGTCCACAGTAGTATCATCAAATCTCTCAGAAGGAAACGCAGAATTGTCATAATCTAAATCGTTGTTTGTAGTAGCATGAAACACAGTACTATCTGTACCACTATTCGAGCCACATAGCTCTACCTGCTGACTACACCCACTGTGGCATAATGTTAATGACTTAAGCTTGGCATCAGACTGAGAAATGGCTGAAGTGTCCCGAGTGTTACCAGCATTGGACTTTACCAAAACATTGGCAGGGGTTTGCACTACCTGTGAACGGCGGTGCAAATGAGCACGATGTTTCCTCTTACATGTGGGGTCGTTGTCCTCCTCAGTGTCTGCGTCGTATTCTAAAGCGGGGTTCAGATCGCATGGTTTGTAAGGGATGACAATGTGGTTTGTTGTAGCGTTCACAGACTCGGGAACATTTTTGTTTAACAAATCCTGTAACAAGCTACCACCTGGTAGACGTATAGCAGACTGGGGCTCTTCAACAGAGTGAAAATAGGGATCCTCCTCATCAGGACTTGCCTCTAGGATAGGAAGGTTAGGAGATGGGTGACAACGAGACAAAGCATCTGGCACCACCATCTGAGATGCTGGTTTATACTGAATTTCCAGGTCATACTGTTGGAGAATTGCCAACCACCTCTCGTAAATAGCACCACGGAGTCTGTTTTGGAACAGGGGTTTGAGGGCCTGATGATCACATTCTACAATGAAATGACTGCCACGGACGTAGGATGCACAATCTGTGACGGCTGTTATAACACCTAAGAGTTCAAGTTTTGTAGGCCCATATGATTGTTGCCAGCGATTCAGTCCTTTTGATCCGAACCGTATCACATGTGGTGACGTATCATTGTCATATAGCTGATACAACATGTATCCAAGTCCTTTACTTGAAGTATCCACAGCGATATGAAAAGGCACATCAAATCTTGGAAATGCTAGAGCTTTTGAATTGACCAACAAAGTTTTTAATTGTTCAAAGGCTTCCGAATGTTCCCTTCGCCAAATGAATTTTGCAGACTTCTTGAGCAATGAATGTAGCGGCGACGATAAAGCGCTATAATTAGGAATGAATTTCCTGAACCAGTTCAGAAGTCCGAGGGCACGTCGAAGCTCTTTCACATTGGTCGGGGTTGGGTAATGTCGAATTGCATCCACACGATCTGAAGGTGGTCTAATGCCATCTTTGGAAATTTCATGACCTAGGAATGTAGCTTTATTACAAGCGAATTGACATTTTTTTGGTCCAAGTTTCAATCCTGCGCTACCAAATCTATTGAGCACTTCCTCTATGTCTTTTAGGTGCTGATCAAATGTAGCCGACACAATGATCACATCGTCTAAATAACACAGAACTGATTTGAATATAAGTCCTTTCAAAACCTTGTCCATCAGTAACTGAAAGCTGTTAGGAGCAGTTTTTTTTTTTTTATATTTCTTTTATTTTCAAACATTTTACATGGTATACATAAATAGACATCAACAGACAATCACTTGCACACTCCCACCCACAGCATTCAAAAGATCATTGTGTATGCTATGATAGGTCATACATACATACATACATACATACATACATACATACATACAGGAGCAGTTTTTAATCCCATAGGGAGCCTCATAAATTTGTAGGTACCGAAACATGTATTAAATGCTGTCAACTTTGAGGAAGTACCAGATATACCCATTTGGAAAAACCCTGAGCTCATGTCTATACTACTGATAAAGTTTGGTGTAGTTTGGCTAAATGATTCTGTCAATTCCTGTACATCTGGGATATTGTAAACAAAATCCTGTGTTTGACAATTAAGGTACCGAAAGTCACAGCAAAATCTATAAGAAGTAAGGTGACTTTCTTTTGAGTCTGGTTTAGCATGAGAAACACTTTTATTTGGTTTTCGCTTTGCCACTAGAACAATAGGGCTTGTTATAGGAAGGCTCTCACTCTCATTAACAGGGGAAATAACTCCTTGAGAGAGGAGTTCATCAAGTTGGGAGCGTAAAACTTCTCGCTTGTCTGGGGGCAAACGGTAAGGCCTCTGGTACTTTGGAGCAAAACTGGGTTTAAGATGAATCTCATGCTCAACCAGTGAGGTAAACCCTAGGTTAGGATTAGACTTGGTAACAAACACATCTTCATGACTAAACAAACATTGTTTAAGGTGACAAGATTGTTCCTCAGACAAGTTATTGGACATACTATCAAAATCAAAATTTGTACAAAACTCTTCAAAATCTGATAAACTCTTTGTCATGGACTTCTCAGAAATCTTTACCTGTAAGTTGTTACACATAGGGACAGGTATTACACTAAAAGAATGGTCCAACATAGCAAAATCTGCCAACACCATACCTTTAGCCAAGCTATAACATCATTACCGGGGTTGAGAACTTTTACTGGAATCATACGGTTAGCAGGTATGGTTACGACTGATCTGGCCAATAGGAGACCTCTTGACAATAAACTCTTATGTGCAGAAGTAAAACCTTGTGTACCCATTACCGATTTCTTCGGTAATTTACCATATATCACTATTTCTGCATTGGGTTTAATCTCAACAGACTTCACAGATCTGACCTTAACCTTGCTTTTCATTGCATTGCTCATCATATAGTTACCAGAAGTAAAATCTAAAACTATACCCTTTTCAGACATGTAATCTGTGCCAATAATGAAGGGATGGGAAGTGTTTTGAAAAATATACACTTTGAATGTATGGTAACCATGGGGTGTGTGACCTTTGACATGTGCAATCCCAATGACCTTGACAGACTGAGCATCTGCTACTACTACAGACATGTCACATTGTTGAATAGAACCCTTACAAATATTTGGTAAAGAGTTATAAAAGTCAACACTCATTACAGATATTGTAGAACCTGAGTCAAGCAAAGCAGCAACCTTGATATTTTTAAAATCTACAGACATGTGCATAAATGCTGTGTGATCATTACAGTTTAACTTTGGACATTCTGAGTCAAAACTAGTAGAATTGTCTGAATCTATATCGCAAGATTGTTCACCAGAAAGTTCAGTGTCCACTGTAGATTCTAAATAAATAGTCTCTCTCCAGGGGGTTGGGGATTGGCTGCAATGGCGATGCGCGGTTACTGGTGATTTCCCGAGGGTACGCGCGGTTGATCTAACCTCGGGAAGTGTCGGTTTCCCTGGTATGAACCAGAAGCATGACGCGAGTGGATACAGTTTGATGCACTATGTCCATACTGGGAACAAAATGGGCACTGAATGCTTGGGTCTGGAATACCGTCACCTGTCCATGTACATGCACGTTGAATATGGCCTTGACCACCACATATATAACAATGGCGGGGGGGTCACAAGTGCTTTGGAGTCTCTGTGAACCAATTGTTCCACAGCAGCGGAGAGCTGTCGTACCTCTTGCTTGAGAGAGTTCACTTCCAGGTTATGGCTCTTGTGTAATGTTTCTGTTGAAGAATTTGTAGTCAAAGCAGATGAAAGATTGGCAGGAAAGTCTGGAATAGCTTGTTGAAGTCTGCGGAATCCTAGGGCTTCACCAGTTTTCGCAACTGTAAGTGTATCTGCGAAATTCTCACACCGACTTACTCGCACATGAAAAGCGAGAGTTGAAGGCAATCCATTTGTAAATTTGTTCATCAAATCACGTTCTGGTTTGCCAAGTTTTCTTCCTTTCTCGAGTATAACACTGTAGAAGTCCTCGAGAGGCTGTGAGGGAAGTAATGTTAGGGAATCAAACATGGCTGATTCCATTATCAAGTTTGGGTCCAAATGTGACTGACGAATGTATGTCTCTTTAAAATCTGCCTGAATAGCATTCCATGAAGTCTTGGTAGCCGCTGAAAACTGTCCATACCACACTAATGCTGGACCCCGGAGATGAAGATGGAAAGCTGCTATACATCTTTCTTCATCATAGGAAATGCCATGAAAGATACTGTACGATTGAAATTCACTGAAGAATTTCTCAGCATTTTCGTGGGAATACCCATGATATTTGGGTAATGTCAGTTGATCACTGATGCTATTGACAGGTAAACGATGTGGTAAGACAGGTAAAACTGGGACATGATCCATATTATCACTTGGAAATGTAGGTTTATATGTAGAAGGTGAAACGAATGGCACACGTTCCGGCGTGAGAATGGGTGGGTCACAGCGCTGAGGAGTTAGACATGGCGGATTCTCGTCCGAAAATGGCGGGAAAACACTTGCCGCACCGTCCAACAGAATATTTCATTTGAATTTATAATTATTCATGATAATGCAGCTTCATGTATAACAAAATGTTCCCATAGAGTGAATGAAAGTCAATACGTGCACACCCGTGTAGGATAAAAACGGGGGAGAAATGTAGCAGAAATATCAAAAATATCAGAATGTCCCGACCGGTGAACAGATCTAGATGTTACCACGTGTGTGTAGCACAGCAAACCAACACTGGCAAAACGCGAACAGAATATTCATCTAAAACCTGTTTCTATGCTACTGTCACTTCACCATTTGTTTTCCCAGCAACAAGCAAGGCTTTCGTGTTGATGTTTTTAGGATTCTCCACCATGTGATGATCAAGTAAATGTGAGGATTTTGAGATTAATGTTGTAGATCGAACTCGAACACATCTGTATTGCGCCATCTTTTATTTTCTTCTTCATTCTAATTAAACAACAATTGCCGGTAAGGTATTCCGGACTTGTATACAAACTAATAAAACAAGGATGGATAGTATTGCAGCAGCAATACAAAGTCCCCTGCCTTATCCAGGAGTGCAACTATTTATTTCCCATTTTTTAAACTACGTGTTATACTGATCACGTATACCAAGTTTCGTTAAAATCAGAGTAGTACTTTAGGATTGTCCGGACAGGCCTCAACCAATGAGAAGCCGGCGGCCATTTTGAAAAATGTTTTATTTCGAAAAGAAAAATTGGGATGCAAACTACATGTGATCATGTATACCAAGTTTCGTTAAAATCGGAGTAGTACTTTAGGAGGAGTTGTCCGGACAAGTCTCAACCAATGAAAAGTCGGCGGCCATTTTGAAAATTGGTTTTTCGAAAAACAAAATGTGGCATGCACAACTACATGTTATACTGATCATGTATACCAAGTTTCGTTAAAATCGGAGTAGTACTTGAGGAGGAGTTGTCCGGACAAGTCTCAACCAATGAAAAGTCGGCGGCCATTTTGAAAATTGGTTTTTCGAAAAACAAAATGTGGCATGCACAATTGCATGTTATACTGATCATGTATACCAAGTTTCATTAAAATCGGAGTAGTACTTTAGGAGGAGTTGTCCGGACAAGCCTCAACCAATGAAAAGCTGGCAGCCATTTTGAAAAATGAATTTTTAAAGAAAAAAAATATAGGATGCACAACTACATGTTATACTGATCATGTATACCATGTTTCATTAAAATCGGAGTAGTACTTTAGGAGGAGTTGTCCGGACAAGCCTCAACCAATGAGAAGTCGGCAGCCATTTTGAAAATTGGTTTTTGGGGGGAAAAAAATGTGAGATGCACAACTACATGTTATACTGATCACGTATACCAAGTTTCATTAAAATCGGAGTAGTACTTTAGGAGGAGTTGTCCGGACAACTATTACGTGACAGACAGACAGACGGACGGACGGACGGACGGACGGAGGGTAAACCTATAGTCCCCCCGTTTTTCAAACGGCAGGGGACTAATAAATTCCGGAATTAAGAGTTACTTCCCTTTAAGTATAAAATTATAAACACCATTCACATGTTCTCTATGCCCAGTATTATACATAACCACGACACCACCAACATTATACACAACACTACAGTATGACCCACCAACCTTATACACAACACTACAGTATGACCCACCAACCTTATACACAACACTACAGTATGACTCGCTAACCTTATACACAACACTACAGTATGACTACCAACCTTATACACAACACTACAGTATGACTACCAACCTTATACACAACACCACAGTATGACCCACCAACCTTATACACAACACTACAGTATGACTCGCTAACCTTATACACAACACTACATTATGACCCACCAACATTATACACAACACCACAGTATGATCTACACAACACTACAGTATGACCCACCAACCTTATACACAACACTACAGTATGACCACCAACCTTATACACAACACTACAGTATGACCACCAACATTATACACAACACTACAGTATGACCCACCAACCTTATACACAACACTACAGTATGACCCAGAAACCTTATACACAGCATTACAGTATGTCCCACCAACATTATACACAACACCACAGTATGACCTACACAACACTACAGTATGACCCACCAACCTTATACACAACACCACAGTATGATACACAACACTACAGTATGACCCACAACCCTTATACACAACACTACAGTATGATACACAACACTACAGTATGATACACAACACTACAGTATGACCACCAGCCTTATACACAACACTACAGTATGATCCACCAACCTTATACACACCACTACAGTATGACCCACCAACCTTATACACAACACTACAGTATGACCACCAACCTTATACACAACACTACAGTATGACCACCAACCTTATACACACCATTACTGTATGACCCACAAACATTATACACAACACTACAGTATGACCACCAACCTTATACACAACACTACAGTATGACCACCAACCTTATACACAACACTACAGTATGACCACCAACCTTATACACAACACTACAGTATGACCCACCAACCTTATACACAACAATACAGTATTACTTGCTAACTTTTTACACAACACTACAGCATGACCCCACCAACCTTATACACAACACTACAGTATGACCCACCAACCTTATACACAACACTACAGTATGACCACCAACATTATACACAACACTACAGTATGACCCACCAACCTTATACACAACACTACAGTATGACCCAGAAACCTTATACACAGCATTACAGTATGTCCCACCAACATTATACACAAAACCACAGTATGACCTACACAACACTACAGTATGACCCACCAACCTTATAAACAACACCACAGTATGATACACAACACTACAGTATGACCCACAACCCTTATACACAACACTACAGTATAATACACAACACTACAGTATGATACACAACACTACAGTATGACCACCAGCCTTATACACAACACTACAGTTATGATCCACCAACCTTATACACACCACTACAGTATGACCCACCAACCTTATACACAACACTACAGTATGACCACCAACCTTATACATAACACTACAGTATGACCACCAACCTTATACACAACACTACAGTATGACCCACCAACCTTATACACAACACTACAGTATGACCCACCAACCTTATACACAACACTACAGTATTACTTGCTAACTTTTTACACAACACTACAGCATGACCCACCAACCTTATACACAACACTACAGTATGACCTACCAACCTTATACACAACACTACAGTATGACTACCAACCTTATACACAACACTACAGTATGACTACCAACCTTATACACAACGCTACAGTATGACTACCAACCTTATACACAGCACTACAGTATGACCACCAACCTTATACACAACACTACAGTATGACCACCAACCTTATACACAACACTACAGTATGACTCACACACATTATACACAACACTACAGTATGACCACCAACCTTATACACAACACTACAGTATGACCCACCAACATTATACACAACACTACAGTATGACCCACCAACATTATACACAACACTACAGTATGACCCACCAACCTTATACACAACACTAGAGTATGACCCACAAACATTATACACCACACTACAGTATGACCATCAACCTTATACACAACACTACAGTATGATCCACCAACCTTAACACAACATTACAGTATGACAACCAACCTTATACACAACACTACAGTATGACCCACCAACCTTATACACAACACTACAGTATGACCCACCAACCTTATACACAACACTACAGTATGACCCACCAACATTATACACAACACTACAGTATGACCACCAACATTATACACAACACTACAGTATGACCACCAACCTTATACACAACACTACAGTATGACCCACAAACATTATACACAACACTTAAGCATTGATTGTCAATTTTGTTGCTTGCATGGACTGATGAAGGGAAGTGAACCTTATACACAACACTACAGTATGACTACCAACCTTATACACAACACTACAGTATGACCCACCAACATTATACACAACATTACAGTATGACCCACAAACATTATACACAACACTACAGTATGACCACCAACATTATACACAACATCACAGTATGACTAACAAACATTAAACACAACACTACAGTATGACTCACAAACCTTATACACAACACTACAGTATGACCCACCAACCTTATACACAACATTACAGTATAACACACCAACCTTATACATAACACTACAGTATGACCACCAACCTTATACACAACACTGCAGTATGACCCACCAACATTATACACAACACTACAGTATGATCCACCAATCTTAACACAACATTACAGTATGACCACCAACCTTATACACAACACTACAGTATGACCACCAACCTTATACACAACATTACAGTATGACCCACCAACCTTATACACAACACTACAGTATGATCCACCAACCTTAACACAACATTACAGTATGACCACCAACCTTATACACAACACTACAGTATGACCACCAACCTTATACACAACACTACAGTATGACCCACAAACATTATACACAACACTTAAGGATTGATTGTCAATTTTGTTGCTTGCATGGACTGATGAAGGGAAGTGAACCTTATACACAACACTACAGTATGACTACCAACCTTATACACAACACTACAGTATGACCCACCAGCATTATACACAACATTACAGTATGACCCACAAACCTTATACACAACACTACAGTATAACACACCAACCTTATACACAACACTACAGTATGACCCACCAACCTTATACACAACACTACAGTATGACCACCAACATTATACACAACACTACAGTATGACCCACCAACATTATACACAACACTACAGTATGACCTACACAACACTACAGTATGACCCACCAACATTATACACAACACTACAACATGACCCACCAACCTTATACACAACACTACAGTATGACTACCAACCTTATACACAACACTACAGTATGACCCACCAACATTATACACAACACTACAACATGACCCACCAACCTTATACACAACACTACAGTATGACCACCAACATTATACACAACATTACAGTATGACCCACCAACCTTATACACAACACTACAGTATAACACACCAACCTTATACACAACACTACAGTATGACCACCAACCTTATACATAACACTACAGTATGACCACCAACCTTATACACAACACTACAGTATGATAATCAAACTTATACACAACACTACAGTATGACCACCAACATTATATACAACACTACAGTATGACCCACCAACCTTATACACAACACTACAGTATAACACACCAACCTTATACACAACACTACAGTATGACCCACCAACATTATACACAACACTACAGTATGATCTACACAACACTACAGTATGACCCACCAACCTTATACACAACACTACAGTATGACCACCAACCTTATACACAACACTACAGTATGACCACCAACATTATACACAACACTACAGTATGACCCACCAACCTTATACACAACACTACAGTATGATCCAGAAACCTTATACACAGCATTACAGTATGTCCCACCAACATTATACACAACACCACAGTATGACCTACACAACACTACAGTATGACCCACCAACCTTATACACAACACCACAGTATGATACACAACACTACAGTATGACCCACAAACCCTTATACACAACACTACATTATGATACACAACACTACAGTATGACCACCAACCTTATACACAACACTACAGTATGACCACCAACATTATAACACCACTACAGTATGACCCACCAACCTTATACACAACACTACAGTATGACCCACCAACCTTATACACACCACTACAGTATGACCAACCTACCTTATACACAACACTACAGTATGACCACCAACCTTATACACAACACTACAGTATGACCCACCAACCTTATACACAACACTACAGTATGACCCACAAACATTATACACAGCACTACAGTATGACCTACACACTCCCACAGTATGACCACCAAAACCCTTTTTTTCCACAAAATACAGTATGACCCACCCAAAATTTTTTTCACAACACTACAGTTGACCACCAAATTTTAACCCCCAAAAATACCGTCGGCCGCAACAACCTTATAAAACAACACTACAGTATGAACCCCCCCAAACCCTTTTACACAAAACTACCGTATGACCCCCAACCTTTTCCCCAACACTTTCAGTATGACCCACCAAAAATTATTCACAACAAACCCCAGTATTACCTCCCCAACATACAATTACCCACCCCCCTTTTACCCCAAAAACTACAGTATGACCCAACCTTATACACAAAAACAAAAGTATGACCCCCAACCCCTTTTAAACCCCACTCAGTATGATACACAACCCTCGTAAAGGCCCCCCAAACCCTTTTTACAAAAAAATACGTATTACCCCCAACATTAACACAACACAAGTATGACCCCCCCAGCCCAAAATTTTTTTTTAAAACCCATTTTCATTATGACCCCAAAAAAAATTATACACAACACTACAGTATAAAAACACCAACCCCCATAAAAAACACACAGTATGACCCACCCCCCTTATACCCAACACTACAAATTACCCACCCAAAATTATAAAAAAAACCTACAGTAAGACCCCCAAAATTTTTACCAACCCACCGTATGACCTCCCCCAAAAACCCACAGTATGACCCCACCAACATTTTACACAAAACACAACCTACCCCCCAAAACCTTTTCCAACACTTACAGGATGACACCAAAAATTATAAACAAATTTCAGTTGACCCCCCCAACCTTTACACAACCCCTACAGATAACCAAAAAACCTTATACACAAACTACAGTAAAGACCCGCCCAAACCCTTTTACATAAAAACACAGTATGACCACCCAAAACCCTTTACCCAAAAATACAGTTTTGATAAACAAAATTATACAAAAAACCCACGTTGGGCCACCAACATTATTACAACCCCTTTCGTTTTGGAACCACCAACCTTATACCCAACACTACAGTATAACACACCAACCTTTATCACAACACTACCGTATGACCCACCAACATTTATAACACAACACTACAGTATGATCTACACCAACACTCACAGTATGTTCCAACCAAACCTTATACACAACACTACAGTATGACCACCCACCTATATACACAACACGTACAGTATGACCACCAACATTATACACAAACACTACAGTATGACCCACCAACCTTATCACAAACACTACAGTATGACCCACCACCCTTATACACAACCCTACAGTATTTACTTGCTAACTTTTACACAACCACTACAGCATGACCCACCACCCTTATACACAACCACTACACAGTATGACCCACCAACCTTATACACAAACACTACAGTATGACCCCCAACATTATACACCAACATTACAGTAGACCCACCAAACCCTTATCCACCCAACACTACAGTATGCCCCAGAAACCTTATACACAGCATTACAGTATGTCCCACCAACATTATACACAACACCACAGTATGACCTACACAACACTACAGTATGACCCACCAACCTTATACACAACACCACAGTATGATACACAACACTACAGTATGACCCACAACCCTTATACACAACACTACAGTATGATACACAACACTACAGTATGACCACCAACCTTATACACAACACTACAGTATGACCCCCACCCCCCCTTTTAACCCCAACTTTTTAATTAAAGGGGCCCCAAAAATTATACAAACACAAGTATGACCCCCCCTAATAAGTTTTGACCCAAACCTTTAACAAACATACGTATGACCCAACCCAAAATTTTCCCCAACACAAATTGACCACCAACCTTTTTCAAAAACACTTAAAAACGGGCGCAACAACCTTATAACAAACCCCTAAAAGATGGAAACCCCCCAAAAACCCTTTTAAAACAAAAAAACAGTTGGGCCACCAACCCCTTTTCACAAAAATACAGTATGACCCACCAACATTATTAAAAACCCCCACATTTTGACCTACACAACCCCTACAAAAATGACCCCCCCAACCTTATACACAAACCACGTATGACCCCCAAACCCCTTTTACACAAAAACTTTCAGTAGACCACCCAAACCTTTTACACAACCTACCGTTGATACACAAAACTACAGTAGGCCCCCAACCAACAAAATACAAACACCAAATTTAAAAAAAACGAACCCCCCTTTCCAACACTACAAACCACCAAAAAAAACCCCCCCTAAATTTAAACCCCCCAATTAAAACCACACGGTTTCCCCAAAAAAAAACCCCAAAAACAAACCACGAACCCCCTTTCCAAAAAAAAGTAACCCCAAAACACAACCTACATAGCCACCACTTTCCAAACCCCAAACCCAACAAACCCCAAAAATGACCCCCAATTAAAAATAAGATCCACCAACCTAAACACCCAAATTATACACAACACCGGGGAACCACCTTTACAAAAAACCCAAAAACCCCCAAATTAAAAAACATTAAATTTCACAAAAAAAAACCCCCCCTTTTCACCACTAAGATACCCCAAATTTTAAAAAAAAAATTTACCCCCCAAAAATTCACAACCAAACCCAAAACCAACCCAAAACTATAACAACCAACAATACACAAACCAATTAAAAAACCACAGTATTGACCCCCAACCCTTTAAACCCAAAACACATAAACCCACCAACCAAACAAACACACTATGACACACCTTTTACCCCCACCATACCCACCAACCTTAAACCCCCCCAATAACCCACTTAACCGCAACCAAACAACATAACCACCAACCCTTTTACACAAACTACATAGCCCCAACCTTACACAAAACTAAAGACCACCCTTACACAATATTGCCCACAACCATCACCAAACTAATAATTTAAATACACCACCAACCTTTTCACAATACAATTACCAAACCTTAACACAACATACATGACCCCCAACTTAAAAAACACTACAATGACCACCAACTAAAAACATAAAAAACAAACATACATATACCCCCAATTTACCAACCTAGAGGAAACCACCAACCTTTAAAAACCACACCACAACCAACAAAACTAAACCACCAACCTTATACACAACACTACAGTATACCCAAAAATTAAACCCCAACCAATAAAACCACCTAAAAAAACCACCAAACCTATACACAACACTACAAGACCACCAAACCTAACACAACCTACAGTATGACACCAACCCATACCAAACAACAAACCTTAACACAAACATCAGTATCCCCCCCTTTTACACAACACTAAAATGAACCCCCAAATTTTCCCATGATAAAAAAACCCTTACACAACACTACATTGAACCCAACCATTAACCACAACACACGTACCACCACACCTACATGAACACAACCAAACAAAAAAAGACCAACAAATAATCAACCAACATATGACCCAAACACAAAACATTATACCCAACCAAATAATAATTTTCCCCCTTATACCCAGAGGGAACAACCTAAACACACATAAACCACCTAAAAACCTAGACCCACCAAACCTTATTCCACACTTTTCCCCCATAATAAAAACAACTATACCACCAACCTAACCCAAACCCACATTTAAAAAACCAACCTTATACCACCATACTGACCCACCCAAACCCTACCCCAACACATACCAATTTACACAACTACATTATGACCACAACCTTTTACACAAAAAAATACCCAAAATTTCAAACCTAAAAAAATACCTACACACACTCAAACCCCAAACCCTTAAAACACAACAACAGATCCCACCAAACCCCAAAAACCCAAATTAAAACCACCTTTACACAAAAAACCAAAAACCTTAAAAAACCACGTATGACCCACCAACCTTTACACAACACGAAACCCCCAACCTTTAAAACAAACTACAGTTGACCCACCAACTTATCAACACACAAGGGACCAACCCCAAACAACAAAAATCCACCACCTTTACAAAACACTACAGTTGACCCCCAAACCCTACCAAAACACATAGACCACCAACCTTAAACAACACACAGATGCCACCACTCTACCAAACACCAGTAACCACCAACTTTAACACACCACTATGACCACCAACCTAACAACCAACACTACAGTAGACCACCAACTTAACACAACACACATAACCCACAACCCAAAACAACATACATATGACCCAAACCTTATACAAAAAACACAGTATGACCACCACCTTTTAACAAACCAAAACACACAACCCTTTAAAACAACATAAGTATGACCCAACCATTACAACACACCAAACCCTTTTCACAACACAAACACCAACAAATTATACCCAACCATATACCACCACCTATACACACACCTTACACCCAAAAACACAAACCACATTAACACAACCTAAAATACCCACCAACCTTTACACAACATACAGTGACCCAACCCATCCAACACAAAACCACCAACCGTATACACCAACAAAAAATACATTATGATAACACAACACTACAGTATGGCACACAACCCTTATACACAACACTGAAGGATTGATTGTCAATTTTGTTGCTTGCATGGACTGATGAAGGGAAGTGAACCTTATACCACAACACTACAGTAATGACCCACCAACCTTATACAACAACACTACGTATGACCAACCACCCTTATACACAACCTACAGTAGACCACCAACATTATACACACATACAGTATGACCCACAAACATTATACACAACACTAAGGATTGATTGTCAATTTTGTTGCTTGCATGGACTGATGAAGGGAAGTGAACCTTATACACAACACTACAGTATGACCCACCAACCTTATACACAACACTACAGTATGACCCACCAACCTTATACACAACACTACAGTATGACCCACCAACCTTATACACAACACTACAGTATGACCACCAACCTTATACACAACACTACAGTATAACACACCAACCTTATACACACCACTACAGTATGACCCACCAACCTTATACACAACACTACAGTATGACCACCAACCTTATACACAACACTACAGTATGACCTACACACTACTACAGTATGACCACCAACCTTATACACAACATAACCCACCAATAATTACCAACACTACAGTATGACCACCAACCTTTACACAAACACGGACACCAACCCTAATAAACCCCAACAACCTTACACCCACCAAAAAACCTTTAAAACTACAGTATACACCACCATAACCACAAACACTAGCCCCCAACTTCAAAACCACAGTATACCCCACAAAATTAACCCACCTTTTAAAACCCAAAACTAACATATGACCACCAACCTTAACCACACCAATGACCACCAACCTTTTACACAACACAAATGATACCACCACCTTCCCACAACCTTAAACCAAAAACTTGATACAAAATTTTGGCCCAACTAAAAACAACTTTTAACAACACCATTTTACACCAACCAAAACAAACACCTACCCAATACAAACCCAACCTATACAAAACACTACAAACAAACCAACAATTTCAAGCCTACCCCCAAAAATAACCAAAACAAATTTATTCAATTTCTCAGGACTAAAGGGAAAAACCTTATACACAACACTACAGTATGACCCCACCCACCTTATACACAACACTACAGTATGACCACCAACCTTATACACAACACTACAGTATGACCCACCAACATTATACACAACACTACAGTATGACCACCAACCTGATACACAACACTACAGTATAACACACCAACCTTATACACAACACCACAGTATGACCCACCAACATTATACACAACACTACGGTATGACCACCAACATTATACACAACACTACGGTATGACCACCAACCTTATACACAACACTACAGTATGACCCACCAACATTATGCATAACACTACGGTATGACCACCAATATTATACACAACACTACAGTATGACCCACCAACCTTATACACCATACTACAGTATGACCACCAACCTTATACACAACACTACAGTATGACCCACCAACCTTATACATAACACTATAGTATGACCCACCAACATTATACACAACACCACAGTATGACCTACACAACACTACAGTATGACCCACCAACCTTATACACAACACTATAGTATGACCCACCAACCTTATACACAACACTACAGTATGACCACCAGCCTTATACACAACACTACAGTATGACCCACCAACCTTATACACACCACTACAGTATGACCCACCAACTTTATACACAACACTACAGTATGACCACCAACCTTATACACAACACTACAGTATGACCACCAGCCTTATACACAACACTACAGTATGACCCACCAAACTTATACACACCACTACAGTATGACCCACCAACCTTATACACAACACTACAGTATGACCACCAACCTTACACACAACACTACAGTATGACCACCAACCTTATACACAACATTACAGTATGACCCACAAACATTATACACAACACTACAGTATGACCTACACACTACTACAGTATGACCATCAACCTTATACACAACACTACAGTATGACCCACCAATATTATACACAACACTACAGTATGACCACCAACCTTTTACACAACACTACAGTCGGACGCAACAACCTTATACACAACACTACAGTATGACCACCAACCTTATACACAACACTACAGTATGACCCACCAACATTATTCACAACACCACAGTATGACCTACACAACACTACAATATGACCCACCAACCTTATACACAACACTATAGTATGACCCACCAACCTTATACACAACACTACAGTATGACCCACCAACCTTATACACCATACTACAGTATGACCACCAACCTTATACATAACACTATAGTATGACCCACCAACATTATACACAACACCACAGTATGACCTACACAACACTACAGTATGACCCACCAACCTTATACACAACACTATAGTATGACCCACCAACCTTATACACAACACTACAGTATGACCACCAGCCTTATACACAACACTACAGTATGACCCACCAACCTTATACACACCACTACAGTATGACCCACCAACCTTATACACAACACTACAGTATGACCACCAACCTTATACACAACACTACAGTATGACCACCAGCCTTATACACAACACTACAGTATGACCCACCAAACTTATACACACCACTACAGTATGACCCACCAACCTTATACACAACACTACAGTATGACCACCAACCTTATACACAACACTACAGTATGACCACCAACCTTATACACAACATTACAGTATGACCCACAAACATTATACACAACACTACAGTATGACCTACACAATACTACAGTATGACCATCAACCTTATACACAACACTACAGTATGACCCACCAATATTATACACAACACTACAGTATGACCACCAACCTTTTACACAACACAACAGTCGGACGCAACAACCTTATACACAACACTACAGTATGACCACCAACCTTATACACAACACTACAGTATGACCCACCAACATTATTCACAACACCACAGTATGACCTACACAACACTACAATATGACCCACCAACCTTATACACAACACTACAGTATGACCACCAACCTGATACACAGCACTACAGTATGACCACCAACCTTATACACAACACTACATTATGATACACAACACTACAGTATGGCCCACAACCCTTATACACAACACTTAAGGATTGATTGTCAATTTTGTTGCTTGCATGGACTGATGAAGGGAAGTGAACCTTATACACAACACTACAGTATGACCCACCAACCTTATACACCACTACAGTATGACCACCAACCTTATACACAACACTACAGTATGACCACCAACATTATACACAACACTACAGTATGACCCACAAACATTATACACAACACTTAAGGATTGATTGTCAATTTTGTTGCTTGCATGGACTGATGAAGGGAAGTGAACCTTATACACAACACTACAGTATGACCCACCAACCTTATACACAACACTACAGTATGACCCACCAACCTTATACACAACACTACAGTATGACCCACCAACATTATACACAACACTACAGTATGACCACCAACCTTATACACAACACTACAGTATAACACACCAACCTTATACACACCACCACAGTATGACCCACCAACCTTATACACAACACTACAGTATGACCACTAACCTTATACACAACACTACAGTATGACCACCAACCTTATACACAACATTACAGTATGACCCACAAACATTATACACAACACTACAGTATGACCTACACACTACTACAGTATGACCACCAACCTTATACACAACACTACAGTATGACCCACCAATATTATACACAACACTACAGTATGACCACCAACCTTTTACACAACACTACAGTCGGATGCAACAAACCTTATACACAACACTACAGTATGACCCACCAACCTTATACACAACACTACAGTATGACCACCAACCTTATACACAACACTACAGTATGACCCACCAACATTATTCACAACACCACAGTGTGACCTACACAACACTACAATATGACCCACCAACCTTATACACAACACTACAGTATGACCACCAACCTGATACACAACACTACAGTATGACCACCAACCTTATACACAACACTACAGTATGACCACCAGCCTTATACACAACACTACAGTATGACCCACCAAACTTATACACACCACTACAGTATGACCCACCAACCTTATACACAACACTACAGTATGACCACCAACCTTATACACAACACTACAGTATGACCACCAACCTTATACACAACATTACAGTATGACCCACAAACATTATACACAACACTACAGTATGACCTACACACTACTACAGTATGACCATCAACCTTATACACAACACTACAGTATGACCCACCAATATTATACACAACACTACAGTATGACCACCAACCTTTTACACAACACAACAGTCGGACGCAACAACCTTATACACAACACTACAGTATGACCACCAACCTTATACACAACACTACAGTATGACCCACCAACATTATTCACAACACCACAGTATGACCTACACAACACTACAATATGACCCACCAACCTTATACACAACACTACAGTATGACCACCAACCTGATACACAACACTACAGTATGACCACCAACCTTATACACAACACTACATTATGATACACAACACTACAGTATGGCCCACAACCCTTATACACAACACTTAAGGATTGATTGTCAATTTTGTTGCTTGCATGGACTGATGAAGGGAAGTGAACCTTATACACAACACTACAGTATGACCCACCAACCTTATACACAACACTACAGTATGACCACCAACCTTATACACAACATACATATGACCACCAAATTTCACAAAAAAACCCACCCACAACATTATACACAAACAACAGGTGATGTCAAATGAGGAACAGAGTAACCTTATACACAACACACAGTATGACCACCAACCTTATACACAACACACAGTATGACCACCAAACCTTATACACATAAACAGGACCCCCAACATATAACAACCACCGTATGACCACTAACCACACAACACACAGTACCCACCAACCTTATACAACCACCACTTCAATCATGACCAAAACAACCTTATACACAACACTACAGTATGCCACCAACCTATAAACAACACTAGTTATGCAACCAACTACTACATATGCCACAACCTTATACACAACACTACAGTAGACCCACAATTATACACAAAACTTAAGGGATGACCACCAACTTTTACCAACACTAAGAGACCAACAACCATACACAACACACTACATGACCCACCAACTTATACACAACCAACTACAGTATGACCACAACTTATACACAACACTACGTATGACCCACCAACCTTATACACAACACTACAGTATGACCATAACAAACACTACATATGACCACCACCTTATACCAACCACTACAGTATGACCACCAACCTATACACAACCTACAGATGACCACCAACCTTATACACCAACCACTACAGTATACCACAACACTACAGTATGCCACACAACCTTATACACAACACTTAAGGATGATGCCAATTTTTCTTGCAGACTGATGACAGGGAAGTGAACCTATTACAAACACTCAGTATGACCACAACCTTATACACAACAACAGTATGACCACCAACTTATACACAAACACTAGTATGCCACCACAACATTATACACAACACTACAGTATACCACAACATTATACACAAACTTGAGATTGTCAATTTGCTCATGGACATGAAAAGTGCCACACCTTATACACAACACTACAGTATGACCACCAACCTTATACACAACACTACAGTATGACCACCAACCTTATACACAACACTACAGTATGACCCACCAACATTATACACAACACTACAGTATGACCACCAACCTGATACACAACACTACAGTATAACACACCAACCTTATACACACCACTACAGTATGACCCACCAACCTTATACACAACACTACAGTATGACCACCAACCGTATACACAACACTACAGTATGACCACCAACCTTATACACAACATTACAGTATGACCCACAAACATTATACACAACACTACAGTATGACCTACACACTACTACAGTATGACCACCAACCTTATACACAACACTACAGTATGACCCACCAATATTATACACAACACTACAGTATGACCACCAACCTTTTACACAACACTACAGTCGGACGCAACAACCTTATACACAACACTACAGTATGACCCACCAACCTTATACACAACACTACAGTATGACCACCAACCTTATACACAACACTACAGTATGACCCACCAACATTATTCACAACACCACAGTATGACCTACAAAACACTACAGTATGACCACCAACCTGATACACAACACTACAGTATGACCACCAACCTTATACACAACACTACAGTATGATACACAACACTACAGTATGACCCACCAACCTTATACACAACACTACAGTATAACACACCAACCTTATACACAACACTACAGTATGACCCACCAACATTATACACAACACTACAGTATGACCCACCAACCTTATACACAACACTACAGTATAACACACCAACCTTATACACAACACTACAGTATGACCCACCAACATTATACACAACACTACAGTATGACCCACCAACCTTATACACAACACTACAGTATGACCACCAACCTTATACACAACACTACAGTATGACCCACCAACATTATACACAACACTACAGTATGACCACCAACCTTATACACAACACTACAGTATAACACACCAACCTTATACACAACACTACAGTATGACCCACCAACCTTATACACAACACTACAGTATGACGACCAACCTGATACACAACACCACAGTATGACCCACCAACATTATACACAACACTACGGTATGACCACCAACATTATACACAACACTACGGTATGACCACCAACCTTATACACAACACTACAGTATGACCCACCAACATTATGCATAACACTACGGTATGACCACCAATATTATACACAACACTACAGTATGACCCACCAACCTTATACACAACACTACAGTATGACCACCAACCTTATACATAACACTATAGTATGACCCACCAACATTATACACAACACCACAGTTTGACCTACACAACACTACAGTATGTCCCACCAACCTTATACACAACACTATAGTATGACCCACCAACCTTATACACAACACTACAGTATGACCACCAGCCTTATACACAACACTACTGTATGACCCACCAACCTTATACACACCACTACAGTATGACCCACCAACCTTATACACAACACTACAGTATGACCACCAACCTTATACACAACACTACAGTATGACCACCAGCCTTATACACAACACTACAGTATGACCACCAACCTTATACACACCACTACAGTATGACCCACCAACCTTATACACAACACTACAGTATGACCACCAACCTTATACACAACACTACAGTATGACCACCAACCTTATACACAACATTACAGTATGACCCACAAACATTATACACAACACTACAGTATGACCTACACACTACTACAGTATGACGACCAACCTTATACACAACACCACAGTATGACCCACCAACATTATACACAACACTACGGTATGACCACCAACATTATACACAACACTACGGTATGACCACCAACCTTATACACAACACTACAGTATGACCCACCAACATTATGCATAACACTACGGTATGACCACCAATATTATACACAACACTACAGTATGACCCACCAACCTTATACACAACACTACAGTATGACCACCAACCTTATACATAACACTATAGTATGACCCACCAACATTATACACAACACCACAGTTTGACCTACACAACACTACAGTATGACCCACCAACCTTATACACAACACTATAGTATGACCCACCAACCTTATACACAACACTACAGTATGACCACCAGCCTTATACACAACACTACAGTATGACCCACCAACCTTATACACACCACTACAGTATGACCCACCAACCTTATACACAACACTACAGTGTGACCACCAACCTTATACACAACACTACAGTATGACCACCAACCTGATACCCAACACTACAGTATGACCACCAACCTTATACACAACACTACAGTATGATACACAACACTACAGTATGGCCCACAACCCTTATACACAACACTTAAGGATTGATTGTCAATTTTGTTGCTTGCATGGACTGATGAAGGGAAGTGAACCTTATACACAACACTACAGTATGACCCACCAACCTTATACACAACACTACAGTATGACCACCAACCTTATACACAACACTACAGTATGACCACCAACATTATACACAACACTACAGTATGACCCACAAACATTATACACAACACTTAAGGATTGATTGTCAATTTTGTTGCTTGCATGGACTGATGAAGGGAAGTGAACCTTATACACAACACTACAGTATGACCCACCAACCTTATACACAACACTACAGTATGACCACCAACCTTATACACAACACTACAGTATGACCCACCAACATTATACACAACACTACAGTATGACCACCAACCTTATACACAACACTACAGTATAACACACCAACCTTATACACAACACTACAGTATGACCCACCAACCTTATACACAACACTACAGTATGACGACCAACCTTATACACAACACCACAGTATGACCCACCAACATTATACACAACACTACGGTATGACCACCAACATTATACACAACACTACGGTATGACCACCAACCTTATACACAACACTACAGTATGACCCACCAACCTTATACACAACACTACAGTATGACCTACCAACCTTATACACAACACTACAGTATGACTACCAACCTTATACACAACACTACAGTATGACCCACCAACCTTATACACACCACTACAGTATGACCCACCAACCTTATACACAACACTACAGTATGACCCACCAACATTATACACAACACTACAGTATGACCACCAACCTTATACACAACACTACAGTATGACTCACAAACCTTATACACAACACTCCAGTCAAATGCTTCGCAGTTCACTTCATTTGCACGAGGTTCACTTCCCTTCATCAGTCCATGCAAGCAACAAAATTGACAATCAATCCTTATATTTACGTTAACCAAATTTAAAACTTCGCCACCAGATTGCAAAATTCGGTCGCAACAGTGTGACGTAAGTGCGTCACTTTGTAACATTGTTATACTTATCGTACATGTGTGCACTCTAGTGGAACAGCAGACAGTCAACTATCCCGTCGCCAAGGCAACACAAAATGTAGTGCCATACACGTTTTGATTATTACGAAGTTGATACACAGAGATACGATATTTTCAAGGTAAAATATTCATTTATAACAAATATTGATGATATTGTATAATACAAACTTAGCAATACTCATATAGATACGAATTTTAAGTGCAGTGTTGACAGTATACATGCAGTATGTGTGTGATTTGGTCACTCGAGACACAGGGACTCGGTTAAAAAAATGATGTGATGCAGTCTAGCCGGGATATTCAGAGCTCGAGAAAAAGTGTAACAATGTGGATTTTATTCGCAGGTTAGCTGGTTATGTACATGGTGTTCTTGAAATATTGGATTTCATTGTCGCACTGGCGTTTTGGGATGTAAATTCTGATAATAGTAAGTAACGAAACATTGATTTGAAATTTGGCGGTATTCGACGGCCGGAAACTTGTGTCCTCCATATGTTTAGATTGAGTCAAATTACGACAATAATGTGTCCCTGTTCACGATATAGCATACTTCTGCTACCAGTCTGTTTTGTGTTGTTAAATAGTGTTTAAATTTAGGTTTATTTTCTGTGACCACTGAAATGGTATTAAGCATGGCATTCGAGATACAGCTAACGTTAGACCTACTGCGTTACGTAGGTCATGAGCTCGGTGCTATCGAGAGTGTCAGTGTTCTGTCAGATCCTATTTTCTAAACTGTCTGCATTATACTGGCATTTTTATTAGCACATAAAGCGGCTATTCCACTTGTGTTCATATACGTTTATAACAATGTTACACAATTCACAACATGAAAGTGCATTCAAGTCTGAGGCGGTACAGAACTCGATCGCCATTGTAAACTCGGTGAATGTATTCACACGCCGGCAAGAAAGTGATTCGTCTCTCAGAACAGAAGCACGCGACCCAAAATCTTCAACGGGAAATGAAGTGATCTGAGTTTACTATGTTCATTGAGGCGGAGCGAAGTGAAAATGTAAATATTACAGTATAACACACCAACCTTATACACAACACCACAGTATGACCCACCAACCTTATACACAACACTACAGTATGACCACCAACCTTATACATAACACTACAGTATGACCACCAACCTTATACACAACATTACAGTATGACCCACAAACATTATACACAACACTACAGTATGACCTACACACTACTACAGTATGACCACCAACCTTATACACAACACTACAGTATGACCCACCAATATTATACACAACACTACAGTATGACCACCAACCTTTTACACAACACTACAGTCGGACGCAACAACCTTATACACAACACTACAGTATGACCCACCAACCTTATACACAACACTACAGTATGACCACCAATCTTATACACAACACTACAGTATGACCCACCAACATTATTCACAACACCACAGTATGACCTACACAACACTACAATATGACCCACCAACCTTATACACAACACTACAGTATGACCACCAACCTGATACACAACACTACAGTATGACCACCAACCTTATACACAACACTACAGTATGATACACAACACTACAGTATGGCCCACAACCCTTATACACAACACTTAAGGATTGATTGTCAATTTTGTTGCTTGCATGGACTGATGAAGGGAAGTGAACCTTATACACAACACTACAGTATGACCCACCAACCTTATACACAACACTACAGTATGACCACCAACCTTATACACAACACTACAGTATGACCACCAACATTATACACAACACTACAGTATGACCCACAAACATTATACACAACACTTAAGGATTGATTGTCAATTTTGTTGCTTGCATGGACTGATGAAGGGAAGTGAACCTTATACACAACACTACAGTATGACCCACCAACCTTATACACAACACTACAGTATGACCACCAACCTTATACACAACACTACAGTATGACGACCAACCTTATACACAACACCACAGTATGACCCACCAACATTATACACAACACTACGGTATGACCACCAACATTATACACAACTCTACGGTATGACCACCAACCTTATACACAACACTACAGTATGACCCACCAACCTTATACACAACACTACAGTATGACCACCAACCTTATACATAACACTATAGTATGACCCACCAACATTATACACAACACCACAGTATGACCTACACAACACTACAGTATGACCCACCAACCTTATACACAACACTATAGTATGACCCACCAACATTATACACAACACTACAGTATGACCACCAACCTTATACACAACACTACAGTATGACTCACAAACCTTATACACAACACTCCAGTCAAATGCTTCGCAGTTCACTTCATTTGCACGAGGTTCACTTCCCTTCATCAGTCCATGCAAGCAACAAAATTGACAATCAATCCTTATATTTACGTTAACCAAATTTAAAACTTCGCCACCAGATTGCAAAATTCGGTCGCAACAGTGTGACGTAAGTGCGTCACTTTGTAACATTGTTATACTTATCGTACATGTGTGCACTCTAGTGGAACAGCAGACAGTCAACTATCCCGTCGCCAAGGCAACACAAAATGTAGTGCCATACACGTTTTGATTATTACGAAGTTGATACACAGAGATACGATATTTTCAAGGTAAAATATTCATTTATAACAAATATTGATGATATTGTATAATACAAACTTAGCAATACTCATATAGATACGAATTTTAAGTGCAGTGTTGACAGTATACATGCAGTATGTGTGTGATTTGGTCACTCGAGACACAGGGACTCGGTTAAAAAAATGATGTGATGCAGTCTAGCCGGGATATTCAGAGCTCGAGAAAAAGTGTAACAATGTGGATTTTATTCGCAGGTTAGCTGGTTATGTACATGGTGTTCTTGAAATATTGGATTTCATTGTCGCACTGGCGTTTTGGGATGTAAATTCTGATAATAGTAAGTAACGAAACATTGATTTGAAATTTGGCGGTATTCGACGGCCGGAAACTTGTGTCCTCCATATGTTTAGATTGAGTCAAATTACGACAATAATGTGTCCCTGTTCACGATATAGCATACTTCTGCTACCAGTCTGTTTTGTGTTGTTAAATAGTGTTTAAATTTAGGTTTATTTTCTGTGACCACTGAAATGGTATTAAGCATGGCATTCGAGATACAGCTAACGTTAGACCTACTGCGTTACGTAGGTCATGAGCTCGGTGCTATCGAGAGTGTCAGTGTTCTGTCAGATCCTATTTTCTAAACTGTCTGCATTATACTGGCATTTTTATTAGCACATAAAGCGGCTATTCCACTTGTGTTCATATACGTTTATAACAATGTTACACAATTCACAACATGAAAGTGCATTCAAGTCTGAGGCGGTACAGAACTCGATCGCCATTGTAAACTCGGTGAATGTATTCACACGCCGGCAAGAAAGTGATTCGTCTCTCAGAACAGAAGCACGCGACCCAAAATCTTCAACGGGAAATGAAGTGATCTGAGTTTACTATGTTCATTGAGGCGGAGCGAAGTGAAAATGTAAATATTACAGTATAACACACCAACCTTATACACAACACCACAGTATGACCCACCAACCTTATACACAACACTACAGTATGACCACCAACCTTATACATAACACTACAGTATGACCCACCAACCTTATACACAACACTACAGTATGACCACCAACCTTATACACAACACTACAGTATGACCACCAACTTATACACAACACTACAGTATAACACACCAACCTTATACACAACACTACAGTATGACCCACCAACATTATACACAACACTACAGTATGACCCACCAACCTTATACACAACACTACAGTATGACCACCAACCTTATACATAACACTACAGTATGACCACCAACATTTTTTCTCATCCCTACCGGTATCATACTGGTCTGTCCAGGTAAATACACCCATGCTTGCTGTGTGTGTATTACCTCGCTTCCGGTGTAGGATAGCCACGCGCGCGCAATGATACAAAAGTAGGTCGCCGAACCGAAAGGAGATCTATCTACAGATTTGTAAACACATCGTCTGCTCCATGTGCTAGGCCAGATCTAATAAAAAAAAAATATTTATGATATAAATTATGTAAAAAAAAAAACACGTTCTTTTATTGTTTTTTATTAATAAAACATGGAACTATATTTTCACGCGAAAGGACACACTAGCTTGGCCGACATCAAGTGATTTGGCTTCGCTTGCAATGACAGGGCTGCTGAAACAACGTTAGACTGTGGAAATGAATGGTTTCCTTCGTTTTTAGAGCAGCAAACGTAGTTTGCATATATGGGGTATGGTAAATCGATTGGCGCTGTTCTTTTTTTATTATATGCAGTAGAAAAAAAGTTTGGATTGAGAAAAAATGGCGTCTATCTGAGAAAGCTATCGACAGATAGTGCCTATTTTTGTATATTTTAGGTTGGGGAATGAGAGAAAAATACTCAATCATATGTGGTTCATGTAGGATAGGGATATTTCACCCTCTGGGTCACAAAATGTGGCAAAACCCTCGGCGGAGCCTCGGGTTTTACCACATTTTGTGACCCCTCGGGAGGAATATCCCTATCCTACATGACCACATATGATAGAGTCTTATAATACACAACACTACAGTATGACCCACCAACCTTATACACAACACTACAGTATGACGCAACAACCTTATACACAACACTACAGCATGACGCAACAACCTTATACACAACACTACAGTATGACGCAACCTTATACACAACACTACAGTATGACCCAACAACCTTATACACAACACTACAGTATGACCACCAACCTTATACATAACACTACAGTATGATATTCAATCTTATACACAACATTACAGTAAGACTACCAAACTTATATACAACACTACAGTACTAGTATGTCCCACCAACCTTATACACAACATGTACACTACAGTATGACCATCAAACTTATACACAGCACTACAGTATGACTACAAAATGTATATACAACATCAGAGTATGACTCCCAATCTTATACACAACACTACAGTATATTTACATTTCCACTGTGTGTTCTCTATATGAAGGTACTAACAAAATTAGCGTTCATTCCTAGGTGAACAATTAACCTGCCGCGTATGAATACATACAGTACATTGTTGACGGTGCCAACGTCAACATTGAGAATGTAGAAGTGTGAATATAAAATCGCGTTTGATTACACATGAAATAATATTTTATCAACTTTAAAACTTGTCAATAATTGTAAAATTGAAGACGACATTTCAATATTTTTCTTTCATGATGATTAAAATAATGAATTTGTGTGGAACTATATTTTGTGTACTTGTGTACTTGATTACCTTTCCCGCCAAATTGGAACTATCTGTTACGCTGTTACATCGATCATTCAGCTGTTTCGTCACTACGTATAACGAACGTAGAATACTGTTTCTTATGATTTTTTTTCAAAGATTACATTGAAAAATAGTTTTGAAATGTAAATATAAGAAATAATTGTTATTTTTTGTTGTTCACTGGTGTATGAACGGCATTTTTTGACAGATATTTCAACATGACGCGCTGATGCGCGTCATTTAAAATATCTGTCAAAAAATGCCGTCCATACACCAGTGAACAACAAAAAATAACAATTATTTCTTAAATGACCCTCCAACCTGATACACAACACTACAGTATGACCCTCCAACCTGATACACAACACTACAGTATGGCCATCAAACTTATACACAACACTATAGTATGACTCACCAACCTTATACACAACACTACAGTATGGCCACAACTTATACACAACATTTGAGTATATGACACCCAACCTTATACACAACACTGCAGTTTGCCCCACAAACTTTATACATCGTACGGGGGTTAAATAGATAATGTACTCGTGTGTTCTTCCGTTTCAACAGATTTAATGTACAAGACAAAGACCTGTAATACAAAAACAAACACGTTACTCAATTATAGACTTACAATTGTACGTACACACTCTCCGATCTCGTACCCATACAGAAGAATACACCAAATCGAGCACACCCTCACTTCCATTCGCACCAACACTATGCTTACCAGGCTTCCCGATCCCATCAGCTCGATAATATATATTGCCATATATGGTGATACAGTGCTGACATTCAGGGTGACACAACTGACCCTCACGGATAGCAGTTGTAGAGTGACCGGTAAAGGATAGGAGATTTAGCAGGAAAGCTCAGTGCGCAGGCGCAGTGAAAGTAAGAGAGAAAGGCGTGCCGCTCCTCGAGTGTGTCCACGCTCATCTGTCAGATGAAGCGTGCATGTCCGAGGTCAGAGTTAACACCACAATACAATATATGAGTACAACTCATGACCGGTAACAAGTACGGATATAACACCACAATACGATTCACAGGTACAATAAAAGGTCACCGAGTGTACTGCACAGGGACCTGACACATACAACGTACAACAATTACCCCGGGTTACACATTCCCCCCCCCCCCCCCCCCCCCCCCCCCCCCCCTTCAGTTTCGGATGAAGTGTGTAATAATCATAGTTCAACTAATTTAGGATAGGACACACAAAATAACATAATTCATCTTATAATAACGAGTATATAATCATAATACATATAAATGTATTAAATCCAGGCAGACCGTTCACTACTGCATCATCTGCTAACTACAATGTAGAAACAAAGCAACATTATCAATATTTACACAAGCTGACACTACAACAAATCTTAGGTAATTTCTGCTCCTGAAACACAACGTATTTGGATGGTTTCATTCATAGTTTGGTGAAATTATGAATTACTTAATGATCATTAAGTAGCTGTTTCACGTACTGTCTCACAACTTGTACAGAGATTTGTTTTAACCACCCAGACACAAATAAAACTATGTAAACTGAAACTATGTCAAGCATGTATAATAAACCTTAATATCGTCATCATGGAAATAATGATAACATCAAATACCGCTAATCTAGGATATTTTTCTAAAACTGGCACATGTACTTACACATTTATTACTTCACCTTTCTTAGGGGGTTGGGGTATCTGCAAGAGATTGTAAAACAAATTCCCCATAACGTTTAACTGTGGCCCTGGACCTCTCAGACCGTCGTGGTCCGTGTTTGTCTGGTAAACTTACGGGTTTTTCCAAAATCGTGTCCGATATATTGTCCAACTTTTCCTCAGACTTAGAATCTAGTCTCTGAAGAAGATACAATACTCGGGCTTGGGTCCATATTGGCTGGACGATGTACATTAAATGGACGTTTGTTGACTTTGTTATCTGAAGATTGCGGTACCGGGGGTCGTTTACCTGGAGCGAGGAAAGATACCCTCCGGCGCTGTGGGATCACATACCTAGTCGTTTGATTAGTATCAGAAATACTGTCACTCTCTGAATACGAGGACGTACAGCTGTCACTAACCTGCCGAGGTTCCCGAGAGATACGGGTAGTCGGTCGTTTTGGGAGAGCTTTGCGGCTCGCCTTAACCGTTTCCTCAACAGCTAGGACATGGAATGGCAACAACATATTTCTATGTAGCGTGCGCACCGGTCCTATACCATCCTCCCGTTCAACCATGCATACTGGCATGTCGGGATCAAGTACATCTTTGACCCTGTAAGTTTTTTTTATCCCACTTGTCAGCAAGTTTATGTTTCCCCGGCACTCTTGCTGGCTTCATTGCCCGCAGCTTGGTATGCGTATTGTAGGGTTTTCCTTAAACGTTCAACATAGGCACCATGGTTGGTCTTTCCTTTCCCTGGATCAATTCCCAGGAAGGCATCTACGGACAACCTTGGGTGCCAACCAAACATTAGAAAATGTGGGGAATAGCCTGTGGCGTCACTCCGAGTTAGCGTTATACGCTTGTACCATAGGGGACACATATGATTTCCAGACTGATTTCTGGTCATTATATAGTGTCGCTAACATTTTCAGGTGGGTTTGGTTAAACCTCTCGACCGACCCATTACCTTGAGGATGATATGGGGTCGTTCGAGATTTTCTCTCCCCAGCAATTTTGCATAGATCCCTAATGACCCTACTCTCAAAATTTCGGCCCTGATCGCTATGTAGCTGTTCCGGAAAACTGTAATGAACAATAAATTGCTCATACAAATCTTTAGCCGTGGTATAAGCCGTTTGATTTCGACAGGGAACCGCATGTGCAAAGCGTGTAAAGTGGTCTTTAATTACAAGATTGTTTTCGTAATAACCTTTTGACTTTTCCAAGCTTAAAAAGTCAATACACACTAACTGCATCGGCCTAGAGGTCTCAATAGGTACCATACCTGCTGCAGGTTTGACTGGAGTCTTCCTCCTGATACACCTGTCACAATCTTCTACCTTGTATTCAACATCTTTCTCTAAACCACCTGGCCAATAAAACCCCTGTCTTGCTAGCCATAAGGTCTTTTCTTTGCCCTGATGGCCGACGTTATCATGCATGCCATTCAGTGCCTGGGCTCTGTAAGGAGCAGTAATTGCTTGACTTCATAACCATATACCGTAGCTACCCTATAGAGAATGCCATCATCAAAACGGATGCGTTTTTGCTCTCTTAGATACTTACGTACCTCAGGTAAAAAGGTCCCTACTGTAGATCTTTCTTAACCTAGCAATTATTGGATCCTTACCCTGTTCCTTTGCCCAGTTTATAGTACTAAATTTACCACAGACTTCTGTCCCATCTCCGGCTGAAAGCGGAACATCTGCCGTGACAGAATCGACTAATGGCACTGACGCTGTGGCTGCATGACATATGGCTTTCACCGTATCAGAGAACATACGGGATAGTCCATCTGCATCATTATTCATCTTACCTGGTCGGTATGAGATGGTAAAGTCATAGTTTGCTAATGCGGCCACCCAGCGATGGCTTATGGCATCCAATTTGGCTTTGGACAGTATATAGGTCAAATGGTTATTATCTGTGACAACCGCAAACGTTGACCCATATAAGTAGTCATGAAACTTATCTGTCACTGCCCATTTTAACGCCAAAAACTCCAACTTATGCGCTGGGTAGTTTTTCTCACTAGTCCGAAGGCCACGACTAGGGTAATCTATGAAACGTTTATGACCCTGATGCTCCTGATACAACACTGCGCCAAGGCCTGTTCCCGATGCATCAGTGTGTAACTCAGATGGGAGGGAGTAGTTAGCATAACTTAAAACTGGTGGTTCGACAAGTTTTTCTTTGATTGTATCAAAGGCTAACTGCTGCTCTTCTCCCCAAATCCATTTGGCAGGAGCTGTTTTGGGCTTGGGACTTATTTCCGTCTTTGTTACTTTGTTATTGACACCGTGACCTTTCTATAACCTGTTAAGGGGCTAAACTATTTTGGAATAATTTTCCACAAACCGCATATAATACCATACAAACCCTAAGAATCGTCTTAATTAAAATCCTTGATATTTTAGGGCTGGCCAGTCTGTAACAGTCGGTACCTATAGACGTTTTGCATATTTCGCCGCCATTTTGGGGTCAGAGGTCAAGCGGTTAAACTTTTGTAAACAAAACATGGCGGCGCCCTACAGCCCTCATAGCTTTCCGTCGTTGAACGTCGTCATTTTGAGAATATTTTTGTGAAAATCGAACGTTGTTATTAATGGGGAAATTATATTCTACAAATTGTGTCGTTTGCAGCTGAAATACTTCATTCTAATCACTAGAAACATCAAAGTTTAATACCGCGGCATATTCCAATTCCCGTGAAATGTTTACAAACGAACACGGGAAAAATTAACGAAACGTCAACGAACTGAACGTTCCTGGTATTGTATTTATTCATATCATCAGCATTTGTAAAAATTATAATATATATACATGATAATATCCTTGTAAAGAATACAAATAGAAAATGTCCAGATCGATCGGTAGCAAATTTACCAACGATGCTAAAATATGGCGTTGGTCCTCGCATCTTATATTCAAACATATCACCAGCAGCTGTATATCTATAATCATAGGATGATGCTTCGTGTGCAATTGACTAACCCCACAGGCACAGATAAGCTTAGGTTTTAAATATTTTAATAAACATATTTCACATTTCTGCGTAACCTAAATGCCACGCACATGTGCTATATAGTAGCAAGAACTCCCCTTCAATGCATTTAATGATCAGTTACCAACAAATTAAATTTGACCAATGGTTATTCATGTATTTCATGTAGGTACACCTCCAAAGGGCATAAACATCCTGAGCAGTGTCCTATAAACTTGCATTACCTTCTTTGAAATATCTCTTGAATTTGAAAACAACAACAAAAACAAAAAAACAAATAAATAAACCGAAACAAAAGCATGCATTTTGTCTCATTTCTACCCTTCTTATCCACTCCCAACTGATATCTTGATCCACAACTTGGTTACAAGTTTTATGTCACATATTCTAAACCTTTAGTCATTGTTTATATTTCTTGTCAAATAAGAATACAGAATATATCTAAATACATGATAATGAAGTTGATGACAGTGATCAATATCATTTACAACTGATACTGAACTAAAAAGTTATCAACAGTTTCTGATATACTATTATCACACAGGTCCCATATATAAACTGTTTAAAACAGTGATTGGTTGAAATACATTGGTCCTCCAAGTGTGATCAGAGTACAAATGTATATGTCTCTGGTGTGATGAAACATACATTTGTTTAAGTCTATTACAGGTCACTAAGAACTACATTTGTATGACCAGTACAACATCTAGACTTGGGTGGCCCTGTGGCATAGTGGTAGTACACTTGCATTTCACCAAAGTGATCAGGGGTTGAACAGTAGAACCCCTTGCAGGCTTCCAATGGGACCAACACGAGCAATTAATATAAGTTGGTATATCTTGTTTTGCAATTATTGTAACATGAATAAAGTTCACGTTTTTTTAATATCAAGACTTAAAGCAACATCCAGACTTCAAGCATAGGGATGTATCATCAAGCTTACCATATTCATGGCTGGTATATGGATATGTTCCCCATGATATCAAATTAAAATGTAGAAACGCTATATTTATCAATATCTAACATAATTATATGACAAAGCAATTAAATATAGAGCAGACAGGGAAAATATATTCTAGTGTTGCAAAGGAGGAAGTAGGCATTCGACAATGTCACAGGTGTAGCATGGTAAAATAAAGCTCATATTTAAGTGAACTGCATATCACTACCATTATAGTGAAGTGAAACCCCATATGGTGACATAAAATTGCCTTATATTTTGTTTTCAACTAATTTTTCTTTCCTTATTTTTATTCACTTTAATATTTTCTTCCATAAAAGATAAGAAAAGTGTGGGACACAGGGATTCACTTTACCATTGTAGTAATGTAAAACATGTTTACTTTTTCTTACTTCATGGGCCTCTTGTTTCACCTTATTAACTTTTTCACCAATCCATAATCTAAAGATTGGTGAAAAAATTATTAGTAAGAAAATAGAAAAATGTTTTATTTTACCAATAACGCCACAACTTAAATTGCATGGCCCTGGACATATTTTTGGCTGTTTTTGTGTTCAAAGGAATGAATCATGTACATGTGTGATCTAGTAAGTAGTTGGTGAATTTTTTTTTAATTTATAAGGAAATACAGTAGACAGGAAAGAAAGGAAAACTATGCCACAAAATTGATGCAAAGTTGATGATAACCAGATGGAATTCAACTTTGACAAATTATAGATTTTAATCCCGGTTTGGCTTCTGGTAAGGGATTTGTTTGCTTGCTGCATTTATTGTCCTGTGAACAGCCAGGGTCATTTTAAGGTGGAATCTCCTTGTTGTAGTTGGTGACTACCTCCTTGTTATAGTTGGCAACTACCTTACTGAACAACATACAGGAGGCCTGTCACATGCCATCAAGAGCAGTTATAGCCTATAGGGTGAAGTGTCTTGCCCAAGGGCACAACCATGACAGCCCAGACTAGACTTTTGAGCATCTTATGATCATGTTGCACTTGATAGTGATTAACTACATCTTTGTTCCACATACAAGATTTTCAATAACCATGTATATATCTTTCTCTTCATGCAATGCCACATTAGTTAACATGTTGATAAAACAAATTACAATACAACTGTTATAGAACACATGTCAGTCTCATTATCATTAATCAATCAATTGCATATCATTGATGATTATAAAACATGTCGAACAATTATGAAGTTGTGGTTCAATACATTAGGGTATAAATTGATTTCTTTCATACACTAGATTTTACATGTGTATTGTAATTAATTACAATGAATTAAATCCCAAAAATTGGCAATGGCTTGGTCAATATTATATTCCATCTTCATTTTCCATCTTCATTTTCCATCATTTGCATAAAATTATCTCTGTCACTGAGCAGAAACAAATTATCCATATTTGGGGAAGGTATTTAGAAAAAACAGACATTATAGAAATAAAGTGATATAATCTACAGATGTACCTGTACATGTATATTATGGTTTGGGGGAACAAAGGACATTGCTTTTAAGGAACATTCCTCTCAAACAAGCACAACAGGAAAGGGAAAATACAACTAGACATGGACTTGAACTCATAATCAGGACCTCTGAACTTGAGCTAAATGATGCCAGCGTTGAAGATTTTAAGATCATATTGATCATTCAGATGTGTGTAACAAAATGTCAAATAAACTTGTACTCAGCAAGTTTTACACCAGTCTGGAACACAATAACAGCAATATATAATTTCACATGAATGAATCAATTTAAATCTGATCTGTAATTTTTTTTTCTTCAAACCTAGAAAATGAACATTATACAAAGAAATAAGACATTTTATTTTTGTACTACTAGGATAATGTACAGGATAATTTGGAATGTATATGATTGTCAAATTTGGCATATTGATTCAAGCTTACAAATAGATAAATAAATAAATAGTGATATTCGTTGCATGTTAATACCTCGGAATACATTGAAGGGATAAATCATTTCATGACAAGCTATACCAGCCCTTTGTCAAGTTAAACTTGATATACAAGATCTTAAAATATGTTTGCTATCTCTTTAATTTGAGAGTGCTCTTAAGTTAAAACTTAGATTTAAAAAAATGACTTTGGTATGATAATGAGTATTATTAATGACAGGCTTTAAAAGGACAACATATGTATCAATATAAATTTCACTGTTTTCGAATTCAACATTATTAGCTCTATTATAATTACAAGTGTGATTTGATGGTGAATCATGAACAACAGAAATAACAAAAATAATGTATACATAGGTTAACATTATATATTTAACCACAGAATGCTAAATTAATACAGTAGTGAAAACAATGTGTTGATAATCAGATGGTCAGCTGATAAAAGTTTATGTAACAACAGTATATATTAATTTGTATCGATTTCATGAAATTGAATGATTGCCAGCTGAAGATTCTATACATGCTGCATGTCAGCCAGTTTACCAAGGCCTGTCGTGTTACCTTCGTTTTTGTATTCTTAAAAAATGACACACATTTTAAAAATAACATATTGGTTTAAGTTTCTTGCTTGAAATCGATTATATAGTTTTCCATCATAAAGCTGCCAGCTACATATTCTATATCGCAACTGGACAGCTGAAACCTACCAGTGGTAACGGCTGATGTAGGACCTATATCCGATACATTAATTGCTAAAATAAACGGTGACATTGGAAAAAGATGTTAGTATGAGTATCTCTGATGACAAACAGAAAGATTTAGGCATGTAAAACTTACTGTCATTTTTTTCTAAACGGAGAAAACACTGCTAAAACTTTCACCTCCGTAGTGTTCCAGTGTTGTTGCGGGGAAAAGTTTAACCGCTTGACCTTTGACCTGCGGCAAATGACCCGGATCAAAGATGGCGGAGGGGAATTATGCAAAACGTCTATACAATCCTCTGACACCAAATGACCTAGATACGTCACAGAGGTGTTAAACAGCTCGCACTTTGACGGCTTTAACTTAAGACCATGTATCTCAAGTTTTTCGAACACTGACTGTAGCCGCCGCAAATGTTCGTCAAACGTCTTGGAAAAAAATAATATGTCATCAATAAAGACTAGGCACTCGCGCAAAAGCAAATCGCCCATACATTTTTCCATCAGACGCTGAAACGTGGCTTGGGCATTCGCAACCCAAACCCCATGCGATTACACTCGAAAAAGCCTACATTGCCGACAGAAAATGCTGTCTTCTGTTTGTCATCCTCTTCTATCTCGACCTGCCAATACCCTGATCGGAGGTCTAGTTTGGAAAAATATCTTGCCCCCTCTAAGGTATCTATTACATCGTCAAACTGCGGAAGCATATATGCATCCTTCTTGGTTCGAGAGTTTAACTTCCTATAGTCCATACAAAACCGGAGGGTACCGTCTTTTTTTCTTACCAAGCATATATTGGAAGAGAAAGGACTCTGACTCTCCCTAATTACACCCTCCTCCAACATGGACTTTACATGCTGGCGTACTTCCTCGAACATTGCTGGTGGTACACGTCTATATGGTTGTTTGAATGGAGTGCCATCCGTCAGTTCAATCTTATGTTTGATAAGTGAAATTCTCCCTTAGTCAGTTGGATGTGGAGAGAAAATATGCAACCAACTTCCTAACAACCCTTTTACCTGGTCATACTGTTCATTTGTCAAATTATCCTTACCTATCTTAACACCTAGTTCCTCAGGATGAGATAAAACAGCTTTACCCATTTCTGATACCAAGTTATCTACGATCCTGACTTCATGTACCTGACCAAAACATGCCTTTGGGCCAATAAATACAGGTTTGGCTGTCATATTACATATTTTAACTGGTACTCGTACTACACTAGACCCCCCTTGAGTCTTGACTACTCTAGGGCAAACAGCTATAGTCAAATTTCCATCATCCAAGTTTTCCGTTACCACCTCACTAATACTAGGGTCAGAATTCCCAATAAGACCACTAACGACTGTCATTTCATAAGGCTAAACGGTAACTGTTTTCTTGTTAAGTGACTTGACTGGATAATTGCTACACTGCATACCCTCAAAAGCTGTAAGCCATGCCCTAGGCATATCAACTGACACACCACCACCCTCAACCAAGTCTCGGTAATACAGAATGACATTCGTCCCTACTAACACTGGGCATTGCTTGTTGTATGGGGTATCTGGTACCACTAACACAGGTACTGGTAACTCAACCTCAGATAAAACTGGTACTCTTATCAAACACTCTATATATCTTTATAAGTCATTCAAGATCCATCTGCTGTATGTATCTCTAACCCTAGGTTCTCTAAACCTTTTATGTTCGGAGGAAACTTCAAATTCCTACACGCATACTCTGCTATAGTAGTCACCTTTGAACCGCTGTCAATCAAAGCTTTCAATTCAGTATCATGTATAACGACACTACTCTCGTTCGCCTCGCCAACCATTCTATCCAATAAACCTTGCTCATCTTTCGAGGTAACGGTCCTTACTTGACCAACAGCGGGGACCGCGTCTAGTTTGGGTGCTGACCTTGCTTTTTACCCTGACCTTGACCTTGAGTTTGACCTTGACCATTAGCATGACTTTGACCATTACCACGGTAACCATGGCCTCTGTAATTTCCTCTACCCCTTTGACCTCCAATGCCTCTATGACCTTGATAGTCATAAGAATTCTGACCTTGACCTTTGGAGCCTTGATTGTTACTGTCACCAGAGTTCTTAAGCATATTCAAAATCTTATCCATTTGACTCTGAAATTTTTTTAGCTTATCTATTCTATGCTCAAGTGATGCGTTTACACCTGTGGTAAGTGACTTTGATGTCCCTTTTTACTACTATCACTACTGACCTCTTTAGACTCCTTAACAGAAGTAGAAATGTTGATTTCCTTTTCTACCCTCCTTAACTCTCTCAAGAGTTCGTCATAATTTCTAAGCGAGTCATACTTATGCCTCGTCTGAGACTTAAGTCGGTCTGATGACAAAGATGTCCAGAATTTGTGCCTTAACAACTCATTGTTAGCGCTCGCTTCCAAATACCCTTTCTCTATGGCTACCTGTAGTATACCTTCTAATCGACACCCGAATGAGGTGACCGTATCATTCTCCTGCTGAGTGGCATTAAAGAACTCCTGCATAATCATTCCATTATTGGAACCATCCCCAAACAGTGTATCAGATTTCCTTAGGATTTCAATTGCACTAGGTAGTCATATTTTTTCTTACTGTACCCCTCAATGATTTCATAATGCCTAACACTAAAGAATGGGACGAATATGTAGGATCTCCCTGAATAGCCCCCACATCACTACGCCATTCACGATATGATACATCACCTTTCTGAGGAGGACCATCACCAGAAAACTGAGAAATCTTTGGAGGATCTGATAACCGAACTACTCGACCCTCTCTTTCATATGGTATACCTAATGGAGTGCTAACTTGTCTTGGGCACTGGGGAGTAAAATTTTCCATGAAGGATCTATCATACTGATTAGGGTTAGGAGTAACCACATGAAAGTTACCAATGGCTGGCACTGCCGGGTTCCCATACTGAGTCTCTGGCGGCAAACCAGAAACACTCTGACTCTCGTGGATTACTGGGGGTTGATGAAATACCTCATCACCTACTCCTACTTCTGGCATAGCAGCCGCCTGTGTCATTCCATCTGTATTGACAGGGTCAAACCCTCTACTTCCCGGGTCTATGCTAACACCTGCCCCAACAGTACATTGTGGTACTTGCTGTGTCCCTGGGTAGTTACCTCCTATCCATGGGTCCCTACTATACTGACCTCGGTTTGTCATCAATTGGTCTACAACCGGATACTCTGACGCCGGTATCACTACATATCTACTAGACCCTGATAGTCTACGCAGTATATCCCTCTCATTTCCTGACAGTAAGTCATCCATATTGCCTTAATTTACCAAAATATTTTGATACAAACTAAATATAACTCAACAAAACTAACTATAAATATACAGAGATGTGGTTTGCAAATACAATGTATCCAATGTGCTAGGTGATTGGGCCTCCCCTTCCTACAAAGCACAAGGCACACATGTACCGCTACCAACTACAAACATAACTAATAATAGAAGTGGAAAAATGCACGGCCAAACCGGAGTTCAAACCGAGACCACTGAACACTAGCCGAGTGCTCTACCAATGATTAACCCGGTCCTGTTCCGCTACACTAACCAATACAAATATACACTAAATATCAACTTTATACACAATGTTCAATGAAAGAAAGTGTAAACTTTTTCATCCAACACCTCGCCAGTTACAGGTGAGACAGATGAATACCATCTTTGTACAATCCGGACACTCGGAAAGATTTCCTTTTTTCTTCCTATAACGGACCAAATCTACCCTAAGACAAGGAGATTGAACCGTCAAAACTGAATTAACTTGGTGTATGTAGTCATTCAGATTAAGTAATCTTTCCCTTAACACCTTATCAAGTTCTGTGAATGACTCGGGATCCATGTGTTCCTTCACCTTATTCCAGGTAACTATAGAATATGGTGGAACCTCAACAAATACCAACTTAACCGAAGGGAACTGGTTAGAAAATTTCACATATCTATCAATAAAACCAACCAAATATTCCTTGGTAGTTCCATTTGAGCGGTGACGGAGAGATATAAATTTACCAGACTTTACAGTTAAGCCACATGTAACTAGCCAAATATATAATGTGACCTTGTCACATATTTTAAATTTGACCTTGAGATTAACCAAAAGCCAAGGCCAAAAATCTGCAAAACATGCACCCGCTTTACAAATGAATTCAGGATTAACTCCTATAGATTTTGAAATATCAATATTTTTCAATAAAGAAAAACCCTTACTGTTGGTAAGCACTATCGGCTTCCTTGTAATCTTTCCATTCCACTCAACTGACTTGTCAACACATTTTTCTAAAAATGTATACAGCTCAAAAATCAAGTATGCATATATATATACAACATGCAATCTACATATAACATAAACATATATAACATACAGTCAATTCAACATAAAACGTGTCAAACTGTCATTGTCAGTATTACTGGTTAGTCATAATTGAACTGGCACATATAGGAGAACAAAATAATCCTTACAGAAATTAGAAAATACACTGAAAATACAACTTAGAAGAAATACAACTGAAATCAAATTTGATAATATTAACACTACCGGAACTTTTGAAAGAAAAAACCCTAGAAGCCTGGTAAACAAGTAAACACTTTTTACCCTAACATACTTACATTACGTACATGTATGCGTGCTCGACTGCCTTCATCATCCGACTCTTTTTCACACAAATAACACGGATGAACAATTTACAAATACGCGAAAAGTCAAACACACAAAGTCATGACATCACAAGCTAAGTCTTCTTTTTTCATCGTCCCCAGCGAATGTTCCATTGTCCATGTCTCTAGTCCGTCGTAGGCCTCCTAACTGATGTACGTTTGTACGGGGAACCGGTCCGGTGCTGGCCTGGGCTTCATGCATGTATCCGTGTCATGCTTTACATTTACGCTGGGCGCCATTGTCGTACGGGGTTAAATAGATAATGTACTCGGGTTTTCTTCTGTTTCAACAGATTTAATGTACAAGACAAAGACATGTAATACAAAAACAAACACATTACTCAAATATAGACTTACGTACACACTCTCCGATCTCGTACCCATACAGAAGAATACACCAAATCGAGCACACCCTCACTCCCATTCAAACCAACACTGTGCTTACCAGGCTTCCCGATCCGCTCAGCTGGATAATATATATTGCCATATATGGTGATACAGTGCTGACATTCAGGGTGACACAACTGACCCTCACGGATAGCAGTTGTAGAGTGATCGGTAAAGGATAGGAGATTTAGCATGAAAGCTCAGTGCGCAGGCGCAATGAAAGTAAGAGAGAAAGTCGTGCCGCCCGTCGAGTGTCGTGTTCATGCTCATCTGTCAGATGAAGTGTGCATGTCCGAGGTCAGAGTTAACACCACAATACAATATATGAGTACAACTCTTGACAGGTAACAAGTACGGATATAACACCACAATACGATTCACAGGTACAATAAGTGCAGGTCACTGAGTGTACTGCACAGAGACCTGACACATACAACGTCCAATAATTACCCTGGGTTTACATACACAACACAACAGTATGACCCAAAAATCTTATACACAGCACTACAGTATGACCAACAAACGTATACACAACATTTGAGTATGGCACCCAACCTTATACACAACACTACAGTATAACCATAGTACGAACATACGTATGTACGCTTACTGACTATGTGTGAACTACACGGACGAGTGATATTCGCTTTACCACATCACTTCCGGTCCGAGTTTACGAAGACTCGTCTCTAAATAATACCAACTCAGACCAATTGACCACAACACTCTTCCCCATTTTAATAGAAGTCACTGGCAGTGTCAGTCACCTGGGTCCGTACTCGGTCCCCCTGTTGAGACTTTTGATACGACATATGGTCCATGCAATGTGCTTCTCTTCTTCCGCCTCAAAACTTAAGGAAGTTCGTCTCATGCGTTGTCGTATGGTCTCCGAGTCCACAGTTTCTATCCGATGTTGAATACCGCCCCGAAACAAACCTAGACATAAATCACTATCAGCAAACACTTCCTGAAATGTTAGAAGAAGCTTTGCCATCCTCAACGCTTGTTCCTGTCGTATCCCACTGACTGAACGGTCGAAGAGATCACCAAGATGAGGAGGAAGCGCTGACCGTGCGCTTGCCAATTCCATTTCCATATCCCCTCCTGGCTCAACAATAACCTCCCGGACAATCGGAGATTCAACCGCGTCCGTATCGTGGCCCATTTCATCAGATTCTAATGCGATGCCAAAATCGTACTCTTACCTCAGGGTGATCGTAGTTGTACGTAGGATTACACAACTTAAGAACCATATCGTTGTTGCCAGACTGTAGGGTGGCTGGAGCAAGTAGGCCATTCAAGTCTCTATGGGGCTGCACGACTATGTCACCCGTCGATTCTTCCTCCACAACTAATGCACCTTTGGCGTATGTGAAAGACGCTGAGGGAACAACAACTTTACTTTTGAGACGAACTTTAAAAATATTTGCTCCATCGTCATTGGAATCATGTACGCATATTGCAGCAATGGATTCACCATTCAACTCAACAGTGTATGTTGATAAGACAATAACAGCTCTATGCTTATGGACGCCCCTTCCCGGTCTTCGTCAGTCTGAAATAAAATTCTTCTGACTTCTGTCTTCGGCTGTTCTGAACGACCATAGATGAGTTTATGATTTGTTATCGCGCTTTGAACCAGGGTAATGGTATCATTGAGAGCTTTGGGGCTTTGTCAAGCACAGCCAGAGCTACTCGTTTATCAGTCAGGCCCTTCAGGAAACTATCTGTGGCTATTATTTGTATAAAGTCTCCCTGTGCCCCCGGGAAACCATCTGTAGCAAATCTGCGCCCTCTCCTTATACTCCTCCAGTCTCATCAGAACTCTGCTAATTCCCTTCAGACGATATGCCGGAGATCCTGATTACCAAATCGCTGATTTAGCTTCGAGCAGAGGACCTTGAAGTTGTCACGCACGTGCAATGGCCTGGGGCTGAAAAACTTAAGAGCCTTGCCACGGAGACACTCAATAAGTTTATCTAGTTTCTGCTTCTCTGACCAACCATATCGGTCCCCAATGTGGGATATCTGAACAAAGAAAGGCTTCCACTTGGTCTTGCCGTCATAAGTAGGAAATCTGACCTTCCTATCCATCTCCTCACTTACCAAAATTGACCTCCTGCCCCCTACCCCAGAACTTTGGTCTTTACTACACACCTTATCAATTGATCCAAGTCCTCGATGCGTTTGATTGTAAATGGCGTTTGGAGCAATATCATCTACGGAACCTATGAGCTGACCAAACCCTACCTTTGCATCCTGCTGGGCAAGAGTCTCACGAAGCAAATCGTCTTTTTCCCTCAATCTTAAATGTTTCCTCCACCATTTTCATCATTTCAGTTTCCTTCCTTTCCAATTCCACAGTTCTTATTCTAAAGACCTTCTCGAAGAGGGTTTTTCCTTCGCCCACTCTCTCTAACAGGTCCTTGACCTCTTGCAGTGATGGTTCAAGGTTGATGCTCTCCCGACCACTTAAAGCCATGGGCTCCAGTGTCACCACACCCTGATTGACCAGAGGGTCCCATATTGCACTAGGTACGCTGGCGAGACCCTTGAGGTCTTCTCAAGTCATCTACCCGTCACACTCATCACGTTTTTGTAAAAAAAATACCTGGCTCTATTGGAACCTATACCGTGAATGGTGATAAGTTCATTGTATATCGCCTTATGGATATTCAGAGCCATTTTTACTATGATTTTACTACCAACAAGAACACACACAACAGAAAATACTGAATAAAGAACACCAACACGTGCGCTAGTGACAAAGAATACGGCCTCGGGCTATTAACAAAGCACAGTAACTCGTCCTATAAATGGCTATCGGGAAACACACCTGAGTGTATCACTATACACACAATGAAACAAGGTAAATACTACTATATTTATCAAAAACCTTTTGCTTCCGACACCAAATGTTGTAAAAATGACCTAATACATGCTATTATAACAATGTTACACCAACAATGGCGCGTGTAGTCCACAGACACGCCACACAGTACGAATATACATCTGTTTTCTTGCTTGACTATATGTGAACTACTCAGACAAGTGATATCCGCTTTACCACATCACTTCCGGACCGGATTGGCGAAGACTCGTCTCTAAATAATACAAACTCGGACCAATTGATTTAACAATCTTACACTACAGTGTGACCCACCAAACTGACACTACAGTGTGACCCACCAACCTCACCCACACCACTACAGTATCACCAACCTTCTAGTTATACACAACACTACAGTATGATCACCAACGTTATACACTTCTGTATGACCAAATGATCTCAATTAGTATACCAACAACACCTCAGTTATAGTGTATTTTATGTAAACAATCTTTAGAATTCTTGTGAATTGTGAACTTTATTGTTCCCACCCCCAGGGGCCTTAGGGCTGATGCTTAAACCATTCATATTAATCGAAATTATCAAGTCTTTCTCTCAACACCTAGCTTTCACTCAACACCAAGGTATGGTAGAATCAATTACTCTTCATGGTGATATCAAAGTACTTGACCAAAAAAAGGAAACTCATATCTTTGAGCATGGTTTGTTAAATTTCCATTAGAAGATAATTCAGACTTGGTTAGAATTTATCAGGATGGGACAGTATCTGATGGTAAATTATTAGCTCATCTGGCCGAAAGGCAAGTGAGCTTATGCCATGGTGCGGCGTCCGTCGTCCGTCAACTTTTTCATTTAAACAACTTCTTCTCAATAACCAAGAGACCCAGAGACTTGATATTGGGCCTGTAGCATTCTGGGCTAATGGGCCTGTAGCATCCTGGGCTAAAGGGCTACACAGTTTGTTAAAATAAATGACCCTGACCTTCTTTCAAGGTCGCATGGGTCAAATAGGCTATACACTTCAACCGCCTTCTTCTCAATAACCAAGAGGCCCAGGGACTTGCTATTTGGACTGTAGCAAGCTGGGGTGAAGGGCTACCAAATTTGTTCAAATGAATGACCTTGACCTACATTCAAGGTCCCAGGGGTGAAATCGGCTTAGATATGTTAACAATAATTTTGCGATAGCTAAGAGTGTGCGAGACCGGATATTAGGCCCATAGTATGCTGGAATGAAGGACTAAAATTTATTGATATGAATAAATCTGTCCAAGTCTGATATTTGAATAAAGATAATATCAGCATAGTATCTGTAGAAATGACCTCAATCAACTTCAAAGTTGCTGTAGAGCCAGGTGAACGATACTGGCCCATTGGGCCTCTTGTATATGTACATATTCCCCTGGCTCACCTTCAAAAATGGCCAAATGACTGAAATTTGTGAACCTCTTCCTCTAAATGGAAGGGTCATGAAGTGCTTTACCAATTGCCCCTGGATTTAATGTTTCCCTCTCGGGATTGGGTAAACTTTATAATGGTTTATATAAAGGAAAGTCAAATTTTTAGCAAGATATACAAGATTTCCATTCAAAATAATTCAAACTTGGAAAGCATTACTAATATGACTGACTTTTTGCCATTACACCAATGCAACAATTTTCCTTGGACATTGCATCGAGTAGTAAAGAGTTGTTGTATCTAGTGCGGCCTTGGGCATTGCTCCGTAGTGGTGGCATGGTAAAGAGATGTATCTAGTAGGATACAACAATTACCCTTGGGCATTGCTCCCTAGTGGTGTCATGGTAAAGAGATGTTGTATCTAGTAGGATACAACAATCACCCATGGACATTGCTCCCTAGTGGTGTCATGGTAAAGAGTTGGTTTAACCAGTAGGATACAACAATTACCCTTGGACATTGCTCCCTAGTGGTGTCATGGTAAAGAGTTGGTGTGACTAGTAGGATACAACAATTACCCTTGGGCATTGCTCCGTAGTGATGGCATGGTAAAGAGATGTTGTATCTAGTAGGATAGAACAATTACCCTTGGGCATTGCTCCCTAGTGGTGTCATGGTAAAGAGATGTTGTATCTAGTAGGATACAACAATTACCCATGGGCATTGCTCCCTAGTGGTGTCATGGTAAAAAGTTGGTATGACTAGTAGGATACAACAATTACCCTTGGGCATTGCTCCTTAGTGTTGTCAGTGTAAAGCCTTGGTGTGACTAGTAGGATACAACAATTACCCTTGGACATTGCTCACTAGTGGTGTCATGGTAAAGAGTTGGTGTATCTAGTAGGATACAACAATTACCCTTGGACATTGCTCCCTAGTGGGGTCATGGTAAAGAGATGTTGTATCTAGTAGGATACAACAATTACCCTTGGATATTGCTCCCTAGTGGTGTCATGGTAAAGAGTTGGTGTATCTAGTAGGATACAACAATTACCCTTGGATATTGCTCCCTAATGGTGTCATGGTTAAGAGTTGGTGTGACTAGTAGAATACAACAATTACCCTTGGACATTGCTCCCTAGTGGTGTCACGGTAAAGAGTTGGTGTGACTAGTAGGATACACCTGTTTACTATGATAGACTCCGCTCACTTTACCTCTGATAAGTTAAGTCTGAGTAACGAAACAGGTCCGGTATTATACTAAGTGGACGTCATGGTTCCATACACAACACGGAGAGTACGTTAGTGTCTTTTTCCAAGTCAGTTTTTAGTTTTGGAAAGAATTACCATTACGGGATAAAAGTTTGATGACAGGTGAATGTTGGGCCTGGCTGACCTCGAGGGGCTAGAGTCTACTTAAAAAAGTAACTAGATATAGAATGTTATTATATTTCTTTCATTCCTTACCAAAAGAAAATGTAGAATTTAAAGGAATTTGTAACCAGAAATATGATATAACATAAATAGAGAGAGAGAGAGAGAGAGAGAGAGAGAGAGAGAGAGAGAGAGAGAGAGAGAGAGAGAGAGAGAGAGATGCCTATGGGGAATATAATTAGACTTTTGACCAACATTGTGGGGAATAATCGGTTTTATGCGGATTCCTCTGATTCCCCATAAACCCAAGTACCATTTGAAAAGAATCCGGATGCGAAAATGTGTAAGTTGCCGCCAAAAGTTGAAAATGTGCTATTTTTAGAACAACTAGCACATTTCATTCTCTCACACTGCCGTAGAAGTGGGCTTGAATAATTATGGGTAATATTCCCAACAAGACGACTTTACAGAGTGATAATAACGACTTCCCCGCAAACCTAAGAGCAGTGATAATTATTCCCCATAAATAGGCATATTAAGAGAGAAACCTAAGTATACATCCCTATGGGGGGGGGGGGGGGGGGGGGGGGGGGGGGGGGGGGGTCGTTCTCTCCCTTCGAGCAGTGATTTGACCTGAACAGTGGGCTGGGAAACCCCAGATGGGAAATTCCTTCCTGTTTGCACCTCGCGCATTAATTACTATGCACATTCTTTTTAATAGGAACGTATGTAATTCTTTAGCTGTAACTCTTCAATCTGGTATCAATGAAGTATCTAATTCAAACGTTAATTCCTCAAATAAATCAACACAAACATCAGCAAATTATAACTTTAAGGAACTTGGTTCAGGTGAAACACCACCTCATTGGCCGATAAGTTTATTCTTTTCACGCCAAAATTTAAAATTATAAAAAAAAAAAAAACATTTAAATGTTTTTTGTTCAATACTCTGACACATATGACTGGCTAATTAGAACACACACAGTACTTCATTTATTGGCAGCTACTTAAGAAATGTGTTGAGTGAAACCGTCCAATCTAGCGCATGGAATTAATAAGTGTTATCCTTGAAACGGTAATGAAGCGGGAAATGCCAGAGAGAGAGAGTAATTACAAATATTCATTATTATGTCATAAAGGATTTTCAGGAAACAGTTTTCAATATTTATTATGTGATAATATACCACAAAGATTACATGTTTTCGCTGTTTTCGAGAATACAATACTATCAAGGAAAACGGATAAATTGAAATAGTGGTAAATGCCAAGCTTAAATGTCAACATTGGAGTGACTATAATATAAGTTTTTTCATCTTCTGTATATGTTGTTTATTAGTCCAATACATGTATATACACTATGTACAAAATATGACATCCTAAAGTAGTGGTCAGCCTTGCGGCCAGCGGCCGGCTCGAGAGCCAAACCCAAGACTCCCTTTCAGCTATATGTACAGGACTTAAATACACCGATTGACAATTTTCTACATCAGACAGTTACCTAATACCTATACATGGAACCCGTAGGCCACTAATCTCTTACATAACATGTCTGGTAAATTGTATGGCAGGTGCCCAGCCTTTATACATGATTAAGTAGGTACATGTGTATACTTTAGTAGCTGAGGCAGTCTGTCTCATAACTGGGCTAACAAATTTAACTAAATTATATTTTTGAAATTATAAATAAAACTATTTTTCGACACATTCGTCCCTCTGTAATAATTGATGGCAAATTAGAATATAATTTCGGCATCATGATTAATTACTAATATGAGCACATTCGTCCCTCTGTCATAAAAATAATGAGCCGTATTTAAAACTTATTGAAGACTTACTAAACCTTGAAGACGTAGTTATTTCAGTACTTTAAAAAAAAAATAAGAGAAAAAAAATGCGATATGAAATATCACTCATGTGCTGTTACTAAATGAAGATATGAAAATAAACAAAAAAATATTGTTGTGACGTCTACCGTACACAACGCCAAGTCATGAATGTCGCACTCCAATTAGGCTGACACTTAAAGCATAATTAATGAAATGAAGCTTACCAAAAGAATTCCTAGTTGAGTAATAGTATGTGTTTATATCCGGATACTATAGAAACAAAGACAAATATTTCCCCGGCATTAAAATTGCAGCGGGTGTTTCTGATCCGTAGATGTATAGTGTATGTGGTGTATGCCATACGAGTACAGTAGAATCATATTAATGTGCGTAAAACCGCATCACTTTCTCTGCCTCAGACATATATAATGGTCGAGTTTCAATACCAATTAATCCCCGTGTTAAACCACGTGGGCAAAACTCGCCATAAAATATATGAAATGATATGTAAATGTAAAAATGGAATCATTCTAAGAAATCTTATGGTAATAATGATATATCGTAACAACACAATTCATGTATAAGTCATAACATAATTTACAAAAGAAATAACAAATATATGATATTGTAGATATATCCTTGCTTTGAGTGTTAAAACATTTCAAACAGCCATTAATGACCACAAAATAGAAAATACGATTTTGTTAAAAAGAAAAATTGAATTAACTGATGGTTAAAAACTGTATCATTAGCATTAAGTAGTAGCTATATTATGTAGTAATAAGGTAAATCATATAAAAGGTTCACAAATATAGTGAACACGAGTTTGCGAACTGTAATTAAGTGATGTTAAAAGAAAATCCTGTAAAAATATTCTTTAGCTGACAATGTAGTTATTAATACGTTCAACTTTAAACTGGTTTATCATGATCATGTTATGTAAGCTATATTTATATTCAAAGGACATAGTAACCAATAATAAAACATGAATACCTTACTATAAAACATTGAAGTATATATATATAAGTCCCGAAACGGTAATTCGAATGTTACTAATAACACAAATTGTGAATTGTTCAAATGTAGTTGAATCCATTGGTTCCAAGATATTGAATGACAAAGTTCAAATTAATTTTAAGAAAATAAATGTTCATCATATGTGCTGCGGCAAAGTGATGAAGGTGATGAGGGCTTGCTTCTGCTGTAAAACCAACTTTTCTAACAAGCATGATATATCTCGCACAATAAGGCTGAGAAAAACAAATGTAAAATGTTCCAGAAAGTTCCTTGATATAAGTGGTTATGTTGATGAATTTCCGGGTATAGAAATGTTATTGAAATCTTCTTTTCTGGTCCAAGAACAGGTATTTCAAATCCGTAGTATCACATCTTGAGGATGGAATTCTGGATATGAAACAATATAGAAAACTTCTTCCTGGCGTTAATCTGCAGGTATTTCTAGTCCGTAATATTACATCGGGTATGTGGTGTGTGATGAAAATCTGGATGAGGAAACATGTAGACATTTTCTTCCTGGCATTAATACTGCTTCATGTGTTTACCTCTCCGTAAAATGTGTTGTGTAGAAATATGGTAGAGTTCAATTTTCAATTTACCTCATACACCCAAAGTGTTTTAGACAAAACAGACATTTGTGTAATAAGTGAACATTGGTTGAATTCGACTAATGTACAAGTTCTAGATCAAATTCATGATGATTTTATAGCTTCTTCCAAAACTGTTGAAAAACGCAATGATTATACAATATTTGGTAGGCGAGGTTCTGGTGGGGTTTGTATATATACCAGAAAACTATTAACATGAGGATAAGTTCGATTGATGTAAAATCATCAAGAATTGCATGTGTAAAGATAGAAATTCCAAATGTTCAAACTATTAATGTAATAGGAGTTCTGCTCCCATCAACTAATGTATCAATCAATACATATAGGGACATAGTCTGTGAAGTCTTTGAAACATACGACAAAATTTGTAAAACTGGACTAACAATATATGTGGAGATATCAATGTTGACTTATCACAAAAAAATAACTGCAAAAGTAAATTTGTTTTTGAACTCCTAAAGGAAAGAAATCTTATTTCGGTGTGCTTGTTATCATGTACGAATGGTGTAAACTATACTTACCGGAACAAAGACCTTACACAGAAAACTTTGATTAATTGTAACATAGATGAACGATGTCCCTATGATGTATCTGATCATCTTCCTGTTTATGCATCATTTGACTTAACCATGCTAAAAATATCACAGCAAAGAATGCAGTATTGTGTTATTAACACTTAACTGGGATAAGACTGATATTGTAGGTAGGAAATTGTACCAAACAGAATTAGATAGATATTGTAATTGCATGCCAAAAATATTTCCCAATCCTGAAAATATAGAAAATTATTGTAATCTGTTTGTTCAAGGTATGCATTTAGCTTCTGAAATGTATATATCTAGTGGTAGATATAGATCTTTTTTGAAACCCTATTGGAAATCAAACAAGTTAAACAACTTTCATTATGAACAAAGGACAGCTAGAAAAATATGGAAGAATGAGGGCAGATCGAGGGGGTCATGGTGATCATTCATATACAGTCTATAAAGATAAAAAGAGAGAATTCAGAAAGCGAAAACGAGCAGCTGAAAAAATGTGGCAAGATGAAAAATTTGAAAAGATTCGGGAAGCTGCTGAAATGGAAATAGGTCTTTTTTATAGAACAGTGAAAAAACACAGAAAATCTAATTCTGTGAATAGTAAATTAATATACAATGGACAAAATGCTACATCAGCAGGTGACATTTGCAATTTATGGGGTGTATACTTCTCAGATCTTTACTCTGAAACAATGCGTCCAAATTTTGACCAATATTTTTATAGTTCTGTCAATGACGAAATAGCAAATCTGACCGAAAAAGAAAAAGGAAATGATAAAATATCTACGGATAGCTTTAACGTTAAAATGACTGAGATTAAAAACATATTAAAAGTAGCTAAAAAGAAAAAAGGCACCTGGCCCTGATTTTATAACAAATGAGCACATGATTTTTGCTGGAAATGGTATGTTACAATGCCTAGTGGATCTCTTTAATGCTATTTTTGAATGTGACTATGTTCCAATTTCATTCAAACAAGGCACGATTATACCGTTATATAAGGGGAAAAACAAAGACAAATCAGACCCTGTTAATCACAGAGCTATAACATTAACATCAGCAATAGGCAAACTTTTTGAAAAAATATTACTTGTTCGAATAGAAGATAGAATAACATTTCCTCATCCATGTCAATTTGTTTTCGTAAAGAACATGGTTCTATTCCAGCAATTTATGTAGTTAAAGAGTTAATTAATTACTACAATGGCAGAAATTCTAATGTGTATTGTTGTTTCTTAGACAACGAGAAAGCAAGAATCTGGCAGAATGGTCTTTTCTATAAGTTGTTTATGATTTAAATATAAAAGGTAAATTGTGGAATTTAGTACATAATACATATAATGGAGCTTCATGTGAAGTGAGGTATACTTCTTCTCTAAGTGAAAGGGTCCATATAAGACAAGGGGTCGGTCAAGGGAGAGTAATGTCATCATGGATGTTTTCTGTATATATAGACCAATTGATGTATTCCCTAGAAAAAAGTAAAAGTGGTCTTATTATTGGAGACACACGTATTTCCTCTGTACTGTTAGCAGATGACACTACCTTACTTTCATCATCTGTACGTAACATACAGTGTCTTCTGCAATACGTAGAAAATTATGCTAACAAATGGCGATTGACTTATAATGGAAACAAAAGTTCACTTATTGTTTTCAGATGTACCAATACAAAAACACCACGTGCTAAATTGACATTGAATTTTTGTAATAGTATAGTTTTTAAAAAAAGATTCAACGATATATGCTGGTACATTATTGTCAGCGAAGCATGACGGAAGTAACACTGTTAATTTTGCATCCAAAAAAATGAAGAAAAAATTACATTCTTTATATGATGTTGGCATGAAGCCTTCAGGAATGCTACCAACCTCAGCCAAATGTATTTGGAAACGTGTTATATAACCTGCTGCATTGTACTCATGTGAAACATGGACTAATTTATCCTCAAAACTCAGTGAAACACCAGAAATAACACAAAGATATTTCGTGAGGTTTATTCTTGAGTTTCATTCAACTTCCCCAGTAGACGCTACAGTTTCTTCACTTGGACTCTGGTCAGTCCAGGGGGAAAATAGATAAATACAAAATGTAATTTTTTGAAAGATTATGTAATGCCAAATATGACTATACCCACAAGAAAATTTTAAATTACCTTCTTGGATGTATTATTAATGGACATACAGATTGTTCAAATTCAATTACTTTCAATCTGATGAATATTGCTATCAAATATCAGCTTAATTTTTGTATAGAACAATTTATCAAAGATGGATACTTTCCATCAAAACTTCCATGGAAAAATATTGAAAGAACATCGTCTTATTGCACTGCTGTCAAATCATACCGATCTAAGAAAACAATTAACATATCTTCTTAAACTTGGATGCATGGCTATTACACCAGGCGTTTGTCGTCTATGTGGAATGACTTCAGCTGATATTATAAAACATTTAACAAACGCAATTTTTTTTACATGATAGTTGACATTCTACCTGTCACCGAATCAGTTCAACTTTTTAATCGAAATGATAATGAAATACTGGCTTTTTTATGTGGCGGATTAAATGATGTAACACAAAGTATAAATTGTGAAGATTGGCGCAATATTATGTTAAATATTGCAAAAATGATAGAGCCGATGAGGATGAAAATGAGGGGAAATGTCCAAACTGTAAATATACCTTCAATTAACTTGAAACAAAATAACTATGAAGGAGGTCATGTAATTGTATATCATATGATTCCAAAGTGATATTATGGACATGTTTTTGTATTTGTCACGTGATGCATATATCAATTGTATATATTTTTTGTGTTGTATAATGTTTGTATGAAAAATCAATCTTCATGCATTGGAGGAAATAAAGATTATTCTTTCATTCATTCATGTATACAGCAATGTTAAATATCACCATCTATTATAAACTTTATTTCATTCCATAGAAACAAGACAAAAACAACAAAAGTATCGCTTCAGGACTGAACAGGATGATATAAAAACCAGGCTGTAAAGCGTATGTGAAACCACTTCCTTTCAATTGAAATTCACAATATCGAGATGGACAAGGTCAGCAATAAAACAATATAGAATCCTTAAGTTTGATTCTTCTACTGACTGGAAGATGGGACATGTGAGTGTTTGGTGAACAAGATCAATTGATAATGGATGCTTTTTATCCTCAGGTACGTGATTTGATTCCAAAGTGATATTAGTATTAGTTATGAAATTAGAAACGTCTTTTGAACACAGCTGAACAGTTCACTTTTTTCTTCGGGAGAGAGGTCAGCATCTCCAAATAGTAACATTCTTTCAGTAAGGTTATAATAAGGTTACGCGTGTGGAGATTATCATAAAATGGCATCGCAAACGACAATGGAAGTTTATTTCAATCGATAATCCGCATGAGCAGAGAGAATTCTCAATCAAGCCTTTCGAGTAGAGGTAACTACTCAAGGAGCTGCATCCATTCTGAGTTCTGCATGTAGGATCTGACCATGTCAAGAGGAGAAGTAAAGTGGAACTATTTGGAAGGTCCATGTAAGTGTTTCTAAAGATTCCGTAATGACGAATTTCCTTTAACATCGGAAGGAAGAGAGTTCCAACAGTTTTTGACGGAGGTAATGAAATAATTCAAAAATAAAGAAGTATGACAAAGTAATGGACAAAAGCTTTCCCCATCTTTAGTAGCATGAGTATGTACATCGGAATTTCTATTCGAGAGGATGTCTCGTAAGTAAGGGGGAAGTATTCCATGAACCGTTTGCCGTCTTTTTTTCTTTCTATTTTAGTGTTTACGCCCGTTTTACTGTACGATATAAATCTACACGTGAGCTTTGTCCCTCCCCTTACAATTCTAGCGGCCTCTAAATCTAAACATTTTTAATAAATTTGTTTGGCAACTGTAGGATGCCAGCGTAGTCTAATACTGGAAAAATGAAAGAAAATTACAGAGATATGAGGGATAAGCGATCTAGAGTCATTTTCCACTAATGCCAAACGAGGATAACTTTAAAGGTAAACCTCGAAGGCATATTGTTGCAGAAGAGCATACGAATTGCTTTGCCTGCATCTAACGCTGATGTTACGTCATGAAAAAGAAGCGGGTTTTGAGCATATTTATAAACACATCTTTCCATAATTTTACCAAGTGTGGATCACCTTTCTTAAAAACAGGTATTATGTTTGTCTGCTTCCAGAGTTTAAGAAAAATAAAACAGGTTAAAGATTTATTGAACGTTTTACTAAACGCAGTAATAATAGTATCCACTGCCTCTTTTGACGGTCGTGTATTAATAAGGCCAGGTTCGATGGCTTTAGAACATTCAATAGATTTATTATGTCACTTACTCACGTCTCTAGGAGAAATATGTATGCCGGCTTGTCAATTATGGTAAATATTCCTGGAAGTGGAACATCAAAGTCGTCAACAGCAGCTTGGGAAGAACAAAAATAATCATTGAAAATATCAGCTTTATCCAGGTCATCATCAAATATTGAATTGTGGGAGATAGGAGGAATGGGGTATTTTCCAGAGTTGGCTAAAATAGGTCTCTATAGATCTTCACCATTTTTCAGAATCTGAAAAGTGAGATCAGTTTTCCACATTACTTATCAAAGTAGTTATGCTTGTAAAGACGTATAGCGTTAGCACAAAAGTTTCTAATGTGCCGAACTCTTGTCCAGTAATGTGTTCTATATGTCATTTTAGCCCTCCCTCTTGTGTACCTGTTGTCTTTTACGGACCAATTCCTTATTTCAGTGGTCATCATTGGTCACACATTTGTCGATGTCGTCAATATTCGCCATATATAGTGTCATAGTCGATGAGTGTTTGTCTGTAAAGGTCGTAATTTCCGTTTCTGTATAACCATATACGTCGTTGAAAACAATGTCCATGAGAAATCGGAATACTTAGAGATCAATGCGTGTAGGTAGGGCAGTGTTACCTAATGAGCTGGTCTAAAAACTCTCACATACAATGCATTTTTCAACAAATTTTCGTTACACAAACTTTAAAGAAGGAGGCAGACGATTCAGTAAAATGTCGGCGTGTTTTTACCATCTACGTAAGATTAAAACCTAGGAGTAATTGTCGTAATTTATCCAAACAATTAGATAACCAGTTTGCATTACGATCACTGGTAACTGTAATGTTTGGAATACCGCAATTGTGTTTCAAGTCAGAGCAATATAGCCGTTATGTGAGTTAGGAGGGCGGAAAAAAGTGCAAAAGAGAAATTTATTAAAAGAAAGAGGTATTTCAAGCTAAATGCATTCAGTACTTTGGATCTCTAGATCCGGTTTACATATTACCGATATATAATTTGTTTGACGTATAAAGAAGTACCTTCGCCAATTCTAGTAGGTGGTACAGATGTGAAAGGATCAGCGAAAACAAGGAAGACTTATATCTGGAGAATCTAAATCACGTTACACATGTCGTCCGTATTGTAGATGTTATACTTATCGTCCCCATTGTAGACGTTATACCTGTCGTCCGTATTGTAGATGTTACACCTGTCGTCCCCATTGTAGACGTTATACCTGTCGTCCCCATTGTAGACGTTATACCTGCCGTCCGTATTGTAGACGTTATACCTGTCGTCCGTATTGTAGACGTTATACCTGCCGTCCGTATTGTAGACGTCATACCTGTCGTCCCCATTGTAGACGTTATACCTGTCGTCCGTATTGTAGACGTTATACCTGTCGTCCGTATTGTAGACGTTATACCTGTCGTCCCCATTGTAGACGCTATACCTGTCGTCCGTAGTGTAGGCGTTATACCTGTCGTTCCCATTGTAGACGTTATACCTGTCGTCCGTATTGTAGACGTTAAACCTATCGTCCGTATTGTAGACGTTATACCTGTCGTCCTCATTGTATACGTTATACCTGTCGTTCCCATTGTAGACGTTATAACTGTCGTCCCTATTGTAGACGTTATACCTGTCGTCCGTATTGTAGACGCTACACCTGTCGTCCCCATTCTAGACGTTTTACCTGTCGTCCCCATTGTAGACGTTATACCTGTCGTCCGTATTGTAGACGTCATACCTGTCGTCCCCATTGTAGACGTTATAACTGTCGTCCCTATTGTAGACGTTATACCTGTCGTCCGTATTGTAGACGCTACACCTGTCGTCCCATTGTAGACGTTATACCTGTCGTCCGTATTGTACACGTTATACCTGTCGTCCCTATTGTAGACTTTATACCTGTCGTCCGTATTGTAGACGTTATACCTGTCGTCCCCATTGTAGACGTTACACCTGTCGTCCGTATTGTAGACGCTACACCTATCGTCCCTATTGTAGACGTTATACCTGTCGTCCCTATTGTAGATTTTATACCTGTCTTCCGTATTGTAGACGTTATACCTGTCGTCCCTATTGTAGACGTTATACCTGTCGTCCGTATTGTAGACGTTATACCTGTCGTCCGTATTGTAGACGTTATACCTGTCGTCCGTATTGTAGACGTTATACCTGTCGTCCGTATTGTAGACGTTATACCTGTCGTCCGTATTGTAGACGTTATACCTGTCGTCCCCATTGTAGACATTATACCTGTCGTCCGTATTGTAGACGTTATACCTGTCGTCCGTAGTGTAGACGCTACACCTGTCGTCCGTATTGTAGACGTTATACCTGTCGTCCGTATTGTAGACGTTATAACTATCGTCCCTATTGTAGACGTTATACCTGTCGTCCGTATTGTAGACGCTACACCTGTCGTCCGTATTGTAGACGTTATACCTGTCGTCCCTATTGTAGACGTTATACCTGTCGTCCCTATTGTAGACGTAATACCTGTCGTCCGTATTGTAGACGTTATACCTGCGTCCGTATTGTAGACGCTACACCTGTCGTCCGTATTGTAGACATTATACCTGTCGTCCGTATTGTAGACGCTACACCTGTCGTCCGTAGTGTAGACGTTATACCTGTCGTCCGTATTGTAGACGTTATACCTGTCGTCCCCATTGTAGACGCTATACCTGTCGTCCGTATTGTAGACGTTATACCTGTCGTCCCCATTGTAGACGTTATACCTGTCGTCCGTATTGTAGACGTTATACCTGTCGTTCCCATTGTTGACGTTATACCTGTCGTCCGTATTGTAGACGTTATACCTGTCGTCCGTATTGTAGACGTTATACCTGTCGTCCCCATTGTAGACGTTATACCTGTCGTCCCCATTGTAGACGTTATACCTGTCGTCCCCATTGTAGACGCTACACCTGTCGTCCGCATTGTAGACGTTATACCTGTCGTCCGTAGTGTAGACGTTATACCTGTCGTCCCCATTGTAGACGTTATACCTGTCGTCCCCATTGTAGATTTTATACCTGTCTTCCGTATTGTAGACGTTATACCTGTCGTCCCCATTGTAGACGTTACACCTGTCGTCCCCATTGTAGACGTTATACCTGTCGTCCGTATTGTAGACGCTACACCTGTCGTCCCTATTGTAGACATTATACCTGTCGTTCCCATTGTAAACGTTATACCTGTCGTTCCCATTGTAGACGTTATACCTGTCGTCCCCATTGTAGACGTTATACCTGTCGTCCCCATTGTAGACGTTATACCTGTCGTCCCCATTTCAGACGTTATACCTGTCGTCCGAATTGTAGACGCTACACCTGTCATCCCTATTGTAGACGTTATACCTGTCGTTCCCATTGTAGATGTTATACCTGTCGTCCCCATTGTAGACGTTATACCTGTCGTCCGTATTGTAGACGTTATACCTGTCGTCCCCATTGTAGACGTTACACCTGTCGTCCGTATTGTAGACGTTATACCTGTCGTCCCCATTTCAGACGTTATACCTGTCGTCCGTATTGTAGACGCTACACCTGTCGTCCCTATTGTAGATGTTATACCTGTCGTTCCCATTGTAGACGTTATACCTGTCGTCCCCATTGTAGAATTATACCTGTCGTCCGTATTGTAGACGTTATACCTGTCGTCCGTATTGTAGACGTTATACCTGTCGTCCCCATTGTAGACATTATACCTGTCGTCCGTATTGTAGACGTTATACCTGTCGTCCGTAGTGTAGACGCTACACCTGTCGTCCGTATTGTAGACGTTATACCTGTCGTCCGTATTGTAGACGTTATAACTATCGTCCCTATTGTAGACGTTATACCTGTCGTCCGTATTGTAGACGCTACACCTGTCGTCCGTATTGTAGACGTTATACCTGTCGTCCCTATTGTAGACGTTATACCTGTCGTCCGTATTGTAGACGTTATACCTGCGTCCGTATTGTAGACGCTACACCTGTCGTCCGTATTGTAGACATTATACCTGTCGTCCGTATTGTAGACGCTACACCTGTCGTCCGTAGTGTAGACGTTATACCTGTCGTCCGTATTGTAGACGTTATACCTGTCGTCCCCATTGTAGACGCTATACCTGTCGTCCGTATTGTAGACGTTATACCTGTCGTCCCCATTGTAGACGTTATACCTGTCGTCCGTATTGTAGACGTTATACCTGTCGTTCCCATTGTTGACGTTATACCTGTCGTCCGTATTGTAGACGTTATACCTGTCGTCCGTATTGTAGACGTTATACCTGTCGTCCCCATTGTAGACGTTATACCTGTCGTCCCCATTGTAGACGCTACACCTGTCGTCCGCATTGTAGACGTTATACCTGTCGTCCGTAGTGTAGACGTTATACCTGTCGTCCCCATTGTAGATTTTATACCTGTCTTCCGTATTGTAGACGTTATACCTGTCGTCCCCATTGTAGACGTTACACCTGTCGTCCCCATTGTAGACGTTATACCTGTCGTCCGTATTGTAGACGCTACACCTGTCGTCCCTATTGTAGACATTATACCTGTCGTTCCCATTGTAAACGTTATACCTGTCGTTCCCATTGTAGACGTTATACCTGTCGTCCCCATTGTAGACGTTATACCTGTCGTCCCCATTGTAGACGTTATACCTGTCGTCCCCATTGTAGACGTTATACCTGTCGTCCCCATTTCAGACGTTATACCTGTCGTCCGTATTGTAGACGCTACACCTGTCGTCCCTATTGTAGACGTTATACCTGTCGTTCCCATTGTAGACGTTATACCTGTCGTCCCCATTGTAGACGTTATACCTGTCGTCCGTATTGTAGACGTTATACCTGTCGTCCCCATTGTAGACGTTACACCTGTCGTCCGTATTGTAGACGTTATACCTGTCGTCCCCATTTCAGACGTTATACCTGTCGTCCGTATTGTAGACGCTACACCTGTCGTCCCTATTGTAGATGTTATACCTGTCGTTCCCATTGTAGACGTTATACCTGTCGTCCCCATTGTAGAATTATACCTGTCGTCCCCATTGTAGACGTTATACCTGTCGTCCGTATTGTAGACGTTATACCTGTCGTCCCCATTGTAGACGTTACACCTGTCGTCCGTATTGTAGACGTTATACCTGTCGTTCGTATTGTAGACGTTATACCTGTCGTCCCCATTGTAGACGCTATACCTGTCGTCCGTATTGTAGACGTTATACCTGTCGTCCCCATTGTAGACGTTATACCTGTCGTCCGTATTGTAGACGTTATACCTGTCGTTCCCATTGTTGACGTTATACCTGTCGTCCGTATTGTAGACGTTATACCTGTCGTCCGTATTGTAGACGTTATACCTGTCGTCCCCATTGTAGACGTTATACCTGTCGTCCCCATTGTAGACGTTATACCTGTCGTCCCCATTGTAGACGCTACACCTGTCGTCCCCATTGTAGACGTTATACCTGTCGTCCGTAGTGTAGACGTTATACCTGTCGTCCCCATTGTAGACGTTATACCTGTCGTCCCCATTGTAGATTTTATACCTGTCTTCCGTATTGTAGACGTTACACCTGTCGTCCCCATTGTAGACGTTATACCTGTCGTCCGTATTGTAGACGCTACACCTGTCGTCCCCATTGTAGACATTATACCTGTCGTCCCCATTGTAAACGTTATACCTGTCGTTCCCATTGTAGACTTTATACCTGTCGTCCCCATTGTAGACGTTATACCTGTCGTCCCCATTGTAGACGTTATACCTGTCGTCCCCATTTCAGACGTTATACCTGTCGTCCCTATTGTAGACGTTATACCTGTCGTTCCCATTGTAGACGTTATACCTGTCGTCCCCATTGTAGACGTTATACCTGTCGTCCGTATTGTAGACGTTATACCTGTCGTCCCCATTGTAGAAGTTATACCTGTCGTTCCCATTGTAGACATTATACCTGTCGTCCCCATTGTAGACGTTATACCTGTCGTCCGTATTGTAGACGTTATACCTGTCATCCGTATATGTACGAGTCCTGCATTGTCTACTGAGCAAAAGAGGAAGAACCATACTTTAAGGAAGCCATGCATTGTGTTTAGTATGGGAAACAATATACAAAATGTACTTGATTAGCTACTTGATTTGAGGAATGGAATGTCAGAGTTTGAATTATATTAATTCTGATTTTTTTTATGCATAAATGATGCATGTATATGCAGGCAGAAAGTTTGGGCATGACATGTACAAGATTTGCACAGGATAAAGTTTAAACAAACAATTGAAGTTGTGTTTCTACTTTGTCGACGGTTTATATATCTTCAGTTTACCCTAGATCTTCCCAAGTTTCAATTTAATTGGATGTGATATAAATTCAAAGTTTAAAGCAACTCCCAAGATAACACTTTATCTAAGTGATGTGTTTCTAACACGAGGTTACAATGGCAGCATACATATGGTTAAAATTTATTGTTGAATGTTAAATGGAACTTATAATTAGCTTGCAATCAGAGAGAGTTTGTTAAAAGTAATTTTTATTGTTCAATGTATGAATTATATTATTAGCATTAGCAAAAGGGTTTTCTGATATTATCAAGTAGTAACGTTTTGTGTATATATAGAGGATATTGAATGGTTTCCCCTTTAATATAACATATATATATATATAATGAGTATGACAGAATATTGATATTTTCACACGAGTGAAATATGAATGTTATATTTAACGGGAAACCATTCAATTTTCTTTTTATTGCATTTCATGAACTTAAAAACAAAATAAAACAAGAGGCCCATAGGGCCTGTATCGCTCACCTGGTTGGATTAGACCAAATGTCAAAATAATGTTCATATTCAATTTGTTTTATTTGTAAATCTCTAAATGCTATATATGGTTATAGTGTGGGAATACAAACTACTTTAAAGATTAATGAAGTCCAGACAGAATTGTTTTTAGAACATGCATTCATCATTTTATGACTAGTAGCGATTTAAAGGAATTACCTCTATTTTCCCTATTGGGCCCCGCCCCTTTGGCCCCTCGGGGCTCAGAGTCACTATTTATGCAAAATCTGTTCCCCTTCCCCCAAGGATGTTTCTGACCAAATTGGATTCAAATCCATTCATAACTTTATGACTAGTAGCGATTCAAAGGAATTACCTCTATTTCCCCTATTGGGTCCCGCCCCTTTGGTCCCTTTGGGGTCAGAGTCACCGTTTATGCAAAATCTGTTCCCCTTCCCCCAAGAATGTTTCTGACCAAATTGGGTTCAACTCCATTCATAACCTTATGATAAGAAGCGATTTGAAGGAATTACATCTATTTTCCCATTAGGCCTCGCCCCTTTGGCCCCTTGGGCGTCAGAGTCACCATTTATGCAAAATCTGTTCCCCTTCCCCAAATGATGTTTCAGACCAAATTGGGTTCAAATCCTTTCATAACTTTATGACTAGTAGCGATTTAAAGAAATTACCTCTATTTCCCCTATGGTCCCCGTCCCTTTGGCCCCTCGGGGATCAGAGTAATCATTTATGCAAAATCTGTTCCCCTTCACATAAGAATGTTTCTGACCAAATTAAGTTCAAATCCATTGATAACTTTATGACTAGTAGCGATGTGAAGGAATTACCTCTATTTCCCCATTAGGCCCCGCCCATTTGGCCCCTCGAAGGTCAGAGCCAACATTTATGCAAAATCTGTTCCCCTTCCCCTAAGGATGTTTCTGACCAAATTGGGTTCAAATCCATTCATAACTTTATGACAACTGGCGATTTAAAGGAATTACCTCTATTTCCCCTATTGGGCCCCGCCCCTTTAACCCCTTTGGGGTCAGAGTCACCATTTATGCAAAATCTGTTTCCCTTCTGCCAAAGATATTTCTGGCCAAATTTGGGCAAAATCCAATAAGAAATTTTTGACTAGTAGCGATTTGAAGCAAATGTTGACGGACGGACGGACGGACGCTGCGCCATGACATAAGCTTCGGTCCAGGTGAGCTAAAACTGATTCAAACTGATATAATTTTGTTATCCGTGCTGAAACGCACAAGTTCATTTTTTTTCACCAGCAGTTTTACATTATAACCACCAGCATAACACTATGCCGTTTATCTTTTTAAAAATTATTTCTTGTTTATATTTGTTATCATATAACACAGCATAGATCAGTTACTGCAGAACTATTGTAATATTCTTGTAAAGTTGTATCTGTTTCATGTTTAATTAGAACATGTTTTCTTCATATAGCTATACATATACATGTATTGTTTTTTTTTCCAGATTTGTTTAGATCATCATATACTTACTTTTATATATTATTTTTATAGATCAATTCTGGCGGAACTATCTTCTTGTGTGTATCTGTTTCAGGTTTCTTTAATAGAAATATTTTTTGTTTATCATACAAGGAATGGCGAATGCACATGTCAACGTTAACTTCATCATCAACAGATATTGTCATTATTAATAGTTAACATCTAAAATTAGTGCTTTGAATTTAGAAAACAATTTCTTATTTTATTGATTTTTTATTTGTATATTTATTCTGATATACAATAGCAAAATATATATAGTTAGGCATGGTGCTTTGAAAATTTGACTTGTATTCATTTTATATATATTTATTTATATAATATTATCATTTCATTGTTACTATTAAAATTTTCTATATGATAGTGCTTTGAATTTAGAAAACTATTTCTAATTCATATACCTGAGCTGACTCTATTTATTTTTACCTGATTTGGTATTTCATATTGAAACAGACTAGAACTAAAAATTAAAAAAAAACTTCAAAGACCTTCCTATAGAAACACCTTCCTTTGTCTTTACCAGAGTTGGTGTTCAGGGAATGTTTCCTTGTTAACTACCAAACTCTAGTACGAAGGGTTCTGACTATCACAATGAATGTACATATTTATACATGATGAGGAGAAAACAGCGGAATCAATGGGTTCCTTTAGTGACATTGATGCTACCTAATTATCCTATTCATTTAATATATACAATTACATACTAGTACAAACGAATGTAATTTACCCCATGCTTGTGAGTTTGAATAACGGCTAATGTCATTCATTTGTACAAACTTCGTAGCCCTTCAGCCCAGCATACTACTGGCCCAGCATAATGTTCCTATACAACATTTGATTATAGAGAAGTTGTTTAAAAATAAATGCCGGACGACTGAACAAAAGGCAACAAATGCTGACCACATACAAGGCCAAACAATATTAACCTTCTTATATTAAGTATGACAAAAGACACATGTTTATTACATTTTTACCAGTGAAATATCAAAACAAAAATTATTCATTCTATAAAAGTGATATTTTCACTAGTGACAAATATCATATTTTTCACCAGTGAAAAATATCACTTTTGCTGATTTGACCAATCAAATTAATGATTAGAAAATACCAAAATAATTGACCAATCAGAACGCTCGACATATATGTCAGCACCTGGACAGGGGAAACTACTTTTTTTGTTTACAAATTATCGCTGTTGGCCTAGTTAGCATACGGGGTAGGTTTTTCGTTGATAAAAAATGTAATAAACAGAATATCTAACAGTGTCTTCAGTAATACCAAATATATTTCACTCGTGTGGCTAATATTTTGATATTTTTCACTCGTGCTGCGCACTCGTGAAAAATATCAAAGTATTAGCCCCACTCGTGAAATATACTGGACAAAATAAGTTAAGGATCATGAAATATTATCATATGTTTTGAGATGTTAAGAATATGTTCCCCTTAAGTACACCCGTAGTTTCGCCTATGTATGCCCACGTTGGTTTCAGTGTTGTATGCACGTGCATCATGAGGGTATGCTGTTCTGGTCTGGTGAACAGTGCTGGTGTCTAAAACGAACTGAACAGCCACTACAGGTGAATGTGTTAAGCTTAGTTTGCGATACTTTTTAACTTAAATTGGGGGATATCTTTACGTAATCGATCGAGTTTATACGCATACTTAACTAATCAATCATGCGTAGACATTTAAATGATATGGAAGCCGCGCGAGGAATAGGACTCCTTCAAGCAGGTCAAAATCAGAGAAATGTGGCTGTCCAGCTTAATGTTTTACAAAGTGTGATAAGTAGGCTATGGAATCGGTATCAACAGACCAATAGTGTCCAACAACGACCCAGATCTGGACGGACACGCAGTACAACAGTTCGGCAGGACAGGTTCATCTGCAATATGGCAAGACGTCAGAGGTTCGTGACTGCTCCTGTCTTAAATAGGCAATTTCAAATGGCTACAAACCAGAGGATCTCTTCTCAGACAATAAGAAACAGACTGCATGCCTCTAATTTACGAGCCAGAAGACCCGCCGTGCGACCAATTTTGACACGAGTCCATCGACAAATGAGACATCAATGGGCCTCTCAACATTTGAACTGGCAGTTGCGGCACTGGAGATCTGTTCTTTTCACAGACGAGTCTAGATTTTGTGTAGACTTTCATGACGGCAGGAGGAGGGTATGGAGGTCGCAGGGTGAGCGCTATGCAGACTGCTGCGTTACCCAACATGACCGCTTTGGAGGTGGATCAGTAATGGTTTGGGCTTGAATAAGTATTGACTACCATACCGACCTCTGTGTGGTCGATAATGGATCTTTGACAGCAATTCGTTACAGGGACGCAATTCTACATCCTATAGTAAGACCTATTGCAGGAGTTGTCGGCCATGACTTCATTCTGATGGACGACAATGCTCGTCCTCACCGTGCTCGTGTTGTAAACGACTATCTTCAAAGGGAGACAATTGTTCGCATGGACTGGCCAAGTCGTTCTCCCGACCTGAATCCTATTGAACACTCTTGGGACATCCTGCAACGCCAGCTTTCAGCTCGACCTAATCCGCCACAGAACCGACAAGAGCTCATGACAGCTTTGCAAGAGGAATGGCAACGTATCCCACAGATCAACCATCGACGACTAGTTAGGAGCATGCGCAGACGTTGCAGGGCAGTTATGAATGTCAACGGAGGTCATACTGTCTATTAAGACTTCGATGACAGTTCACGGACTTTTTTTCGATGAAGTGTTTGACATGCTCCATTTGTTCTCACACTTTAATTTAGAGGGTGCTGGTCCTTAGAGTTATCTGTTCTTGACGCTTATGAATAAACACGATTTTTTTTTTGTGTAATCATTGACTCCACTGATTTTTCTGTCTTGATAATACAAAACATTATTAAATTCATTTATATTTCTAAAACTGTGTTGATTGAATTTCATGATCCTTAACTTATTTTGTCCAGTATATATTTGGTATTACTGAAGACACTGTTAGATATCCTCTATATATACCGCATAGCATTTATTATCAAAATGAATTGATCGGAGAATGTATAGATATAAAATTTGTTTACAATTTATCTATACAAATATAGTTTGATACAAATTTGATATACATGTATGCAGCTAGACACATGTTAGGGTACAGACCAGCATCATGCACCATTTATATTGAAAACAAATGCCTTAAAAATCATTTAAGAAACAAGTGAAATGGTTAAAAGTTAAACAACTTGCATTATGAAGATAACATTGTTGAAGTGCATAACATTTTTATAATGTACATATATCAATATAAGAAAAGGTGACCATAACCCTGAAGGAAAGTATTATTAAAATTATCGGGTCATAGTGATAGATAGAAACAATATATTAAGGGCTGTCTTTAAGCAGTTATATGAAAATGTCCAATTTTGCAATGCAAATCCATAAATCCATATAGATAAACGTTACCAGCGAAAATTCGAAAGTTTTGGTAAGGGATAGCATAGGACCTGTTATACATTGATAACCTTATAGAATTTATTTATCAGTTGACAGACAAATTTCTTGTAGGTGAGAACAAGATGTAATCTTGTTAAAACCAGAATGTTGTTTTTATGTCCATGTACACAGATGTATACAAAAGAAAATGAAGCCTGAATGCTACTAAAGAATAAAAATAGATATAAAGTCCTGCACTACAATTATACTGAAGACATATGACATGAAAGTAAATACACGCAAAACCATGAAAACCCACTGATTCTGAGTTAAATGGACCAAATTAACGTGCATAAGACGAGAAAGCTGAAAAAAAGATCTTGTTTGAAATAAAACACAAAATGATTTGTATGACTACAACCGTACTACTTGTTGTAATTTGTTACAATATATGTCTTGAATATGTGCAGCTTTATGTATTACATATCATATACCAGCAACTTTGCACTGTTAGCAACACATGGATTACCTTATTCGTTAAAATATTGGAGATATTATGTTTATTGTTATGATTCAATTAAATGGTTATTAAAAGCTAGTGGTAACAGAAAGTTATAGTAAACAACTTATTGTGCTTAGAAATATCACCAGAATTGATATTGTTAAGAAGATCCTATTGTGATACATATGTTGAGTACATTAACAATTAGAGTGTTAAGAGACACTCTTGGTGTATTGAATAGCATTATTGCAAGAATCATAGAACAAAATTTCTTTACACAGAAACACAAATTCAGAAATGGTAACATTGCATATACAAACGTAGCAAATTCCTGTCTATGATAGGTTTAATTATTAGCAGAAAGATGTTATGCCACTTATTTAAGAGCCATAAAAACTTGTTTTAAAATCGCGGAAATAAACATGCACCCCTGCCTAACACCCATACCAATCTTCAAAATCACCCAAGTGTGACTAGAGACCTATGCACTTCCGGCGCGGTAAAAACATCAAAAACCGTGCCTGTACAAACATATGCGTTCTTTTTTCATTCAAACCAGTATCAATTCATCACTAACATTGAGCCACATCATCGCCAATACTTTTGCAAACAATAATTCCTTTTACAATTATGCCACGGTTATCAAAGGTTGATAGAGGACGTGCTATAGCGATGCTTCTGGCAGGGAACACGCAACTTCACGTCGCTCGACAATTCAGAGTTCACAAATCGACTATTAGTCGATTAGTTTCACGTCTTAACGCAACAGGAAGAGTCGATGACCAGCCGAGATCAGGACGTCCACGCGTAACGTCGCGACGTCAAGACCGGGTTCTTAGGTTGGCACACCTGCGTAACAGGAGATTAACGGCCGCTGAAACGGCAAGGAATACGATTGGTAATCATAACCGTCGAATTCATCCCCAAACAGTGATCAACAGACTGCGTGAGGCTAATTTGCGTGCAAGGCGACAGTACGTTGGTTTACCACTAACACCGCAACGTCGAGCACGTCGTATGCAATGGGCAACGGCACATATGCCCAGACGTTTTCCTATGAGACGTTGGAGGTCTATGCTCTTCACCGATGAATCTCGATTCACGTTATTTCGAGCAGATGGCCGTCAACGTGTGTACCGGCGTCGAGGCGAACGTTTTGCTGACGCCTGTGTTTTGGAACACGACCGATTTGGGGGTGGATCAGTTATGGTTTGGGCGGGAATCTCCCATGGTTTGAAGACGCCTTTGGTGATAGTCAATGGGAATTTAACGGCCGTACGCTATCGGGATGAGATCCTTAGGCCCCATGTTGTGCCGTTTGTTAGGCAGCATCATCTAACCTTTCAGCAAGATAACGCGAGACCACACGTTGCAAGAGTCTGTAGAGACTTTCTTGCGACACAGAACATTGTTCCTATAGATTGGCCTCCATATAGCCCCGACCTGTCCCCAATCGAGCATTTGTGGGATGAATTAGACAGAAGAATTCGAAATCGCCGTAGCCCCCCAAATACCCTCCCTCAGTTAGCAAATGCACTCGTCCAAGAATGGAATAACATTCCAATACGGAAAGTCAATGCCCTGATGAACTCAATGCAACAAAGAATTAGAGATGTGATAACTGTTCGAGGAGGACACACACGATATTAGGGCACGGTTTCAAAACTGCTGCCATTTCAACTTGGATTCACGTAGGGTACTACCAATCATGACCTTCTAGCAAAGTGACCTGTTCTTAAAAATCTCTAAACATTTAAAGGATGTTACATCAATATTCAATATTAACTATTACATATGAAATTTAAACATAATGCTCACAAGTATTATTTTATTAAACCTACAATTTGAAGTTGCGTTTCTTTTTCGTTTCAGTATATTAAGGGCTGTCTTTAAGCAGTTATATGAAAATGTCCAATTTTGCAATGCAAATCCATAAATCCATATAGATAAACGTTACCAGCGAAAATTCGAAAGTTTTGGTAAGGGATAGCATAGGACCTGTTATACATTGATAACCTTATAGAATTTATTTATCAGTTGACAGACAAATTTCTTGTAGGTGAGAACAAGATGTAATCTTGTTAAAACCAGAATGTTGTTTTTATGTCCATGTACACAGATGTATACAAAAGAAAATGAAGCCTGAATGCTACTAAAGAATAAAAATAGATATAAAGTCCTGCACTACAATTATACTGAAGACATATGACATGAAAGTAAATACACGCAAAACCATGAAAACCCACTGATTCTGAGTTAAATGGACCAAATTAACGTGCATAAGACGAGAAAGCTGAAAAAAAGATCTTGTTTGAAATAAAACACAAAATGATTTGTATGACTACAACCGTACTACTTGTTGTAATTTGTTACAATATATGTCTTGAATATGTGCAGCTTTATGTATTACATATCATATACCTAGAATACCTTTGCACTGTTTAAGCAACACAGTGATTAACTTATTCGTTAAAAATATTGGAGATATTATGTTATTTTGTTATGATTCATATAAAATGGTTATTAAAAGCTTCAGTGTTAACAGAAAGTTATAGTAAAACAACTTATTGCTTGCTTAAGAAATTATCACCAGGAAATTGATATTGTTTAACTGATTAGATACCTAGTATTGTATTACTATGATTGATGTACATTTAAACAATTGTAGAGTGTTAAGAGAACACTCATTGGTGTATTGAATAGCATATTATTTGCAAGAAATTCATAAGAACAAAATTACTTTACTACAGAAACATACAAATTTCAGAAATGGTAACATTTGCATATACAAAACGTAGCAAATTTCCCTTGTTCTTATGATAGGTTTTAATTATTACAGAAAGATGTAAATGCACACTTAATTCTAAGAGCCATAAAAACTTGTTTTATGAGGTTTTGTTATAATAGTTGTCAACATGAGTTATTTAATGGGGATAGATAATTTGCATGGAACACATTTACCCATGCCAATACATATAGCTTGTAGTAACTTGGTTGAAATGTCTATTTACTTCATGTCCACATGTTCAAATTTGAAATTCAATTCATAAGTAGAGGGCGAGTTTACGAGCGTTTATAGCTGCGGCAGTGACGTCCCCTCTACATCATACTTACCTCACATTAGCTACGGAATGAAGCTTACATGGATAGCTTGTTGAAATATTGTCAAAGTTAGTACTTTGATAGACAGGTATTATTTCTCTGCTGCTGCTATTTAAATTCAAGCAGCTTTATCATTTGTGACATAGAGACAAAGTGTACTCTGCAATATTTCTGGCATACATTATATTTACAAAATCAATTCCTCCATATTTAACTTTTAGGACTCTTGATATCTTGTGTGCATTGAAAAACTAAATGAAGAAGGATGGATTTCCAAAGATTATAAATATGAGAATATAACAATGAAAATCATATGACTACATTTTGTATGCATTTTTACCAATCACAATAAAAATAGTTTGTATTAACTTATACTATATATATTTTTAAAAACTGCATTTCAGAATAATGAATCAGTATTTAATTCTTCTATGCGATCATCACAGTTAACGAAATTAATTTAAAGTGCATTGCTTTTCAAATCCAAAATGTTAGACATGTTCTTCGAGGGTAAACAAGAGCAATGTATTTTAAAAACTAAATATATATACACGTAACGACATTTTTTTTCTTTTGATCTTGGTTAAATAAGAACCTTTATCCATTCATTTATTCAATTCATCAGAAGAAGGCAAGTTTACAAGTGTTTATAGCTGCAGCAGTGACATTCCCTCTACATCATACTGACCACACATTACTTATGAAATTAACTGCACATGGATAACTTGCTTAATTAGTATTGTAGTTCAAAGTTAGTACTTCAATATGCTGGTATTATTTTCCTGCTGTTGCTTCTAAAATCTAAGCAGCTTAGCATTTGCGACATACAGACAATTAAGACTATAATAAATACATATACATTTGCAAAAATTAATTCATCCATGAATTTGATTACATCAAACCTTTCAGGACTCTTGATGTCTTGTGTGCATTGGAAAAGTAAATGGGGAAAATACATATGACTAGGATTCTATCGAAAACGTTACATTACGTTTAATTACGTTTAGACAAATTCAACATTTCATTGGTTAATAAAAATAGTTATTACACAATGTTAGGTAATTTATCACTGTAAATTCAACTGATCAGTTGACCAGCAATTGTAATATACCGAAATGTTAACATAGGAACGCTAACCAGACCGAAGAAAAAGATACAGATATATACAGAAAGGTAAATTATTATTTGAGGATTAAAAAAAATCACTAGATTTGCAATTGAATAATTAATATATAATATATATACATAAGTATGAATATAGTGTACATGGATTCTCGTTTTTCAATGATATATATATATATACATATTACATAAAGGAGTGTCCCTATATCAACACATCATCACTTTAGTGCTCTTCCCTTGGAATAACATCAAGGATACCTAAAATATACCAGAATAATGAAAAAAAAAAAGGAATTGCTTACCAATTTAATTATCAAAAACCTTTATATAATATTTAAATCCTGATATTATCCTTAAGAGACACATTCCGAAATTAATTCCTTTAAACAAATCGAAACACACATTCAGGTATCCTTGATGTATTTCCAGAAAGAAGCGCACTAAATAAGTTTCTCCACGAAAATTAGTTACTCCATCACATCATTGATGGAGGACTGTATCTCTCTTATCTCCTCCTGGAGCTCCCGAATCCTGTCCATGAGAACCATCCTTTGGTTCAGCCAAACGATTCTGTAATTAAGAAATTTAAAAAAAAATCAATAAAAAGGAAAAAGACTTAAAACAATGTAATACCGCAGAATGTTGTTTTAGTTGCATTATAAAATCAAATATGGTAATTCAATTACATTTTTTAAACATTTGATGCCTAAATAAACAAACACCAGTTAATATGTATTCTAAGTTATAATACATGTTACTGTCCTTAACATGGAACAGGTGATACGTACAAGAAAAGAAGGTTTTTAGTTGTTCAAAGTCACGGTAACGTTTTATTTTCCTGTTGAAAAAAAAGAATATTTATTAATTTGAATACGTTTTATTAAGAATATGTCTTTGAAATATACCATTTAATATTTCATAAATTCCGATTAATCCTGCGAGGATTTTTTTTAATCACTGGATGAAGCCCCACGTCGTTTGAAGACACCGATGTCAAGGACTAAAATTACATATAAAGATATGTTAAAATATAGATATTATATCAATATTACAGAAAAAGAGTTTTATACCCGTTTTTTTTATCTCTATATTTTCCTTCAATCTACTCTTCTGTGAAAACTTTGAGTCACGGATATGGACACTCCTTTATTTAATATATATATTACAAGATATTTCCCTCTTTCATAGTTAGGCGAATGAATCATTCATTTTGTTTTTAAGTAATAACACAGAACAAATGCACTCAAATCTGTTTTCTCTCTGACAGACTATGGCGGAGGCTGGGTTTAGATGCCGATGCTGTAATTTCGTTAGCAATGATTTGGATGACTTGTTTGTGCATGAATCGCTTCACGACGACAGCGACTTCCAGCATCCTCCGATGGACCTATCTCTGAGAAAAAGGCCAAAGAGGGATGTGAATATGAAATGACTTTTTCTGACGAATTCTTGGAGAGTCTTTTGAATTATCAATTACCGAATGACGACATATTAGGAGAAATATCAGACTTTCCCACTCTTTCTTTCGAGGATGTATTTCTTCCGGACTCCGATTTTCTGAATTCTCTGCAAGATGTCAATATCATGTCCGTACCTACAGAGAGGCACGACACTGCGTCCCCCGTACCAGGTCCTAGCAGCGGTTGTTTATATTATAGAAACGATAGTGAAGCTACAAAAAAGACCCCAATGACGCAATCTGGAGGGGTGAATCAGATCGAAGCAATGATACGGGAATTTCAGACACGGATGACCTAGGGTCGCCTACATCTAAACCCTTGGCATATCGCTTAAGCAAGAAGAATGAGAGGGCGTTCCGGAATACAGCCATAGACCGTCATTACGAAGTGACATTGGACGTAAATCCCGACACAGAAGGTCAGGATTTGTCCAAGTTTTATCATGAAATAGAAAACATGTTTGATGACATAATACAAAGAGGTTCAGAGGGCCTGCAAAGTTCTGACCTAGGACGCATCATCATACATCATGGGGATCTCGTAAATCCCATATGTGTCACTCAGACCCTTGAGAGATTTGACCGGAAGATCCGTTACAGATCATTTGCAAAGCGTGTTGAATAGTCACGAACATTTACCGTTAGATCAAAGTTTTCGCATCGATGTCGGTACGATACAGTTACCAAAAGGTGGTACGAGAGCCATATTAATCAATAATTTAGAGGGTTCGGATAACTCTCTTCACAAGAAAATATCTATCATTGAGATAAAGAACAAAGACAAAATGTGTTTAGCACGAGCCATTATCATGGGATTCGTCCGTGCTAATAAAGTTAGTAGAGATACATGGTTGAGACTTACAGAACACGAGACTGCCAGGGACGTCATTGATCTCGTATTGAAATATAGACAATGTCCAGACTAGTTATATAAGAAACTGACAGGAACAAATGAAAAGAGCCTGACGTCATTTGTCAAAGTCCTGTGTGACAGGTCGTGCGTCCCCACGGAAAGAATGTTGACCCTCACAGACATCCGTGCCTTCGAGGATTTTCTAAATGTCGATGTTATTGTAGTCTCGGCGAGAATGGGTAATGGATTTATTAACCCCCCCCCCCCCCCCCCCCCCCCCCCCCCCGGAAGGTAGTAACAGACAGAGACTTGTACTTGGTGGGAGCACACGAGAATGGCCATTTTCACACTATCACAAACATTTGTGGTTTTTTCGGACAGTCTAAATTTTGTCACTTGTTTGAAACCTTACCAAAAAAAACACCAGTGTACAACTTCTTGTTTTTCATGTAAGTCACAGAGCTGTATATTGAAAGACTCTCAGGTTAGCTGTCGAGACTGTCACGTGACGTGTAGATCAGAGGACTGCTTTAGACGTCACAAACTCCCAAGTAGTAGGAAGGATGGCCTAGATCGTTCTGAATGCGAAATTTTCTGGAAATGTACTACATGTAAAGCCGTAATTGACAGGAGAAAGCGCCAACCCGAAGACCACCGGTGTAACGAGTGGCGTTGCAAGTCCTGTGACAAGTATGTAGAGGGTCAACATTTGTACTACGTAAGAGCACTTGATCCAACAAAACCAAAGCAAAATACATTTTCTTTGATTTTGAATGTACTCAGGAAGATTAGATGTTGACATGCAAAGAAGGAAATGTAACGCAGAGAAATTCGAGTTGTCTTTCCTGTCATGAAAGTGACGTTCCGTGCCAAGAATGTTGTCTTTGCATCAACTGTGGTCAGAGTTGGTGCGGTAAGTACAAACATGTCTCTAATTTAGTGATAGCACAAACGGTGTGTGATCATTGTATTGACTCCAAGGAATATACGTGTGGCCATTGCGGACAACGATGTTCAGAGTGTAACAAATACGAAAAGAGTGAGAAAACGTATATAGACCTCCCCTGTGAGGATAATTGTGGAGCTAGGGAAGTCATCTTTAAAGGTTCCGAAACGTCCACAGAATTCGGACGGTGGCTGTTTAATGAAAGACACCAGGATTTCACGCCCATTGCCCACAATATGAAAGGCTACGACGGGTACTTTTTATTGGAATACCTGATAAATCAGTCTATCAAACCTGACCGTATGATCTATGCGGGATCAAAGATTATGCACATGCAGGTAGCGAGAGGTCTCAATATTAGAGTACTCGATTCCTTGAATTTCATGCCAATGAGATTAGCACAATTACCAGAGGCGTTCTGTTTGGAGGAACTGAAAAAGGGATACTTTCCACACTTTTTTTTTAACAAAGCCGAAAATCAAAGCTACGTTGGACCATTTCCGGCACCACATTTTTACGGCTACGATTCCATGACGGTCAAGCAGAGGACGGCGTTTGGAAAATGGCACGAGGATAAAATAAATAACGATGAACTATTTGATTTCGAAAAAGAGATGATAGATTACTGTAGGAGTGACGTAGACATCCTGAAACAGGCGTGTCTCACCTTTCGCAAAATGTTGATGAAAATCACTGGAAAGTTTGATTTAGAATTATACGAAGAAGGACAGATGAATGAAACACTCACCGAGGGTTTGGACCCCTTTAATGACACCACGATTGCAGGTGTGTGTACCAAAGTCTTTAGAACGAAATTTCTCGAATGAACATGGAAAGTAAAACTGCGCCAAGGTGACCAACTCACCGATTGGATAGAGGCATCAAAATTGAATGGTAATCTACGAGTATTCCAAGACGGCGAATGGCAGAGCGGTAAACAATTACAAGAGAGAGACTATGTCATAGAGGAGTCCCGATTCGTCATGTCTAAAATAGCACAGATTCCGTCTAATGGCTACAACTGTGTAGACCAATACAGTAAAATATCGATACAGTGGATGGAATGGCTCATGGAAAAGAAGATACGTCAGGGGGAACATTGTCATATAAGACATGCCCTCAATGGAGGAGAAGTACAACTAAAGGGAACAAAGTATAGGTTGGATGGTTATGAAGCTCCCAGCGAGGCCCATCCTGGAGGGACAGCATACGAATTTTTGGGGTACGCAGGAATGATATAAGATACTAATGCAAAAAGAGGGTTATGAATGATAAATGTTTTTGGGAGATCATTTAATATGTATTTAGTTCAAAGTTAACGTAAAATAATTATGATTGAGTGTTAAAAGCAAAAAAAAAAAGTGTCAATATAACACAAAAGTAGGTAGATTTTGTCTTAAGAATCATATACTGAAACGAAAAAGAAACGCAACATGGAAAATTGTGATTAATTTTGTATTAAATATACATATCTGTATAAAAATCGCGGAAATAAACATGCACCCTGCCTAACACCCATACCAATCTTCAAAATCACCCAAGTGTGACTAGAGACCTATGCACTTCCGGCGCGGTAAAAACATCAAAAACCGTGCCTGTACAAACATATGCGTTCTTTTTTCATTCAAACCAGTATCAATTCATCACTAACATTGAGCCACATCATCGCCAATACTTTTGCAAACAATAATTCCTTTTACAATTATGCCACGGTTATCAAAGGTTGATAGAGGACGTGCTATAGCGATGCTTCTGGCAGGGAACACGCAACTTCACGTCGCTCGACAATTCAGAGTTCACAAATCGACTATTAGTCGATTAGTTTCACGTCTTAACGCAACAGGAAGAGTCGATGACCAGCCGAGATCAGGACGTCCACGCGTAACGTCGCGACGTCAAGACCGGGTTCTTAGGTTGGCACACCTGCGTAACAGGAGATTAACGGCCGCTGAAACGGCAAGGAATACGATTGGTAATCATAACCGTCGAATTCATCCCCAAACAGTGATCAACAGACTGCGTGAGGCTAATTTGCGTGCAAGGCGACAGTACGTTGGTTTACCACTAACACCGCAACGTCGAGCACGTCGTATGCAATGGGCAACGGCACATATGCCCAGACGTTTTCCTATGAGACGTTGGAGGTCTATGCTCTTCACCGATGAATCTCGATTCACGTTATTTCGAGCAGATGGCCGTCAACGTGTGTACCGGCGTCGAGGCGAACGTTTTGCTGACGCCTGTGTTTTGGAACACGACCGATTTGGGGGTGGATCAGTTATGGTTTGGGCGGGAATCTCCCATGGTTTGAAGACGCCTTTGGTGATAGTCAATGGGAATTTAACGGCCGTACGCTATCGGGATGAGATCCTTAGGCCCCATGTTGTGCCGTTTGTTAGGCAGCATCATCTAACCTTTCAGCAAGATAACGCGAGACCACACGTTGCAAGAGTCTGTAGAGACTTTCTTGCGACACAGAACATTGTTCCTATAGATTGGCCTCCATATAGCCCCGACCTGTCCCCAATCGAGCATTTGTGGGATGAATTAGACAGAAGAATTCGAAATCGCCGTAACCCCCCAAATACCCTCCCTCAGTTAGCAAATGCACTCGTCCAAGAATGGAATAACATTCCAATACGGAAAGTCAATGCCCTGATGAACTCAATGCAACAAAGAATTAGAGATGTGATAACTGTTCGAGGAGGACACACACGATATTAGGGCACGGTTTCAAAACTGCTGCCATTTCAACTTGGATTCACGTAGGGTACTACCAATCATGACCTTCTAGCAAAGTGACCTGTTCTTAAAAATCTCTAAACATTTAAAGGATGTTACATCAATATTCAATATTAACTATTACATATGAAATTTAAACATAATGCTCACAAGTATTATTTTATTAAACCTACAATTTGAAGTTGCGTTTCTTTTTCGTTTCAGTATATATGTATCATAAATGCATGTAAATAGGAGAGTTTCGATAGGATACGTAATACAGGAAATAGGAAGAAGTTACTTAATGTTGGCGGTTTTAACATTTACAGATGTTTATGGCACGGGTGTCCACAGTGTTATCCCAATAGGAGTCTACAAATGCCTAGAACTCGACAGTCTGTGAATCAGCTCTACGAACAGACAGCCAAAAAAGAAGGTTTATATGCTCACAAGGAATGAGGTATGTGGCAATCTGGGAACATCAGTTCACAAAGCTACTCAGAGTGAATAGCGAATCCTCTACATTTGTGGAAAACTTGGACATACAGGGAAGATTAGATCATCGTGATGCTTTCTTTGGAGGAAGAACAAATGCAATTAAACTCAAACACTCTGTTGCCCCAGGTGAAAAAATCCATTACGTAGACTTTACGTCATTGTACCCTTTTGTCAACAAGTATACAAAGTACCCCGTCGGTCACCCACGCATCATAACGAACGATTTCAAATACATGACGGAGTATTTTGGAATAGCAAAGGTGAACGTTTTAGCTCCAAGACATTTATTTCACCCTGTGCTTCCTCAGAGAATAGGAGCCAAACTGACACTTACCCTTTGTCGCACATGCGCAGAAACGCAATATCAAAAAACGTTGCCAATGTGACGATAACCGAAGGGCCATCATTGGGACGTGGTTTACTCCGGAACTTATGAAAGCAATCGAACACGGTTATGTGATATTGAAAGTATATGAGGTGTACCACTGGGACGAAAAATCTCAGTACGATCCTAAAACAATGGAGGGAGATAAGATGGTCAAACCTGAGGAAGACATGCAAAGGTATATCGAGGACTACTTTTGCCACGAAGGCATACGATTGGATAGAGATAACATCAAACAAAACAAAGCATTGAGATCACTGGCAAAACTGTTATTGAACTCGTTCTGGGGGAAATTCGGTCAACGGTTAAACATGCCACAGACTTCCTTCTTTCACGATTCTGAGGCAGACAAGTTCTTTCAATGTCTGTCAGACGCTCAGAAGAGCGTGAAAGATTTCCACATAATCAGCGACGACATGATTCAGCTAACTTGGGAAAACGATAACAATATGGTGCCAGAAAATATGCAGACAAACGTGTGTATTGCATGTTTCACAACCTGTAACGCTCGCATGCACTTGTACAACGAATGTCTAGAAAAACTAGAAGAGAGAGTTTTGTATATGGACACTGACAGTGTTATTTATCGACAACAATTCGGGGATTACGAATTACCCCTTGGTGCTTTTCTAGGGGAGCTCACGAATGAGCTTGACGATGACGACTACATAACAGATTTCGTGTCGGGAGGTCCAAAACAGTATGCTTACAAGACATTCAAGGGGAAGAATTCTTGCAAATTTCGTGGATTCACTCTCAACTACACCAACAGCAAGTTAATTAACTTTGATTCTTTAAAGGATCTGTTGGATGCACGGCATGACAAAAGTTCATCTTCGTCAAAAGAGAACACGTGCAACAGAAAAAGGAAATTTGCATCTACCATCCCACTCGTCAATTCTCGAAAAATCTTCAGAGAAAAAACATAGCGGAGCATATATAATAGAGTAGAAGAAAAAAAAGTACCGAATCGTGTACACCAAAAGAGCAATACAAGGAGACACATATGACACGCTTCCTTATGGTTATTAGAAAAGACAGTAGGTAAATGATGAAAATAAGGATAAGTTTCAAATAAACATTTATTAGAAAACAGAATAGATACAATGATACAATAAGTAAAGTATATCAATGAGTTTAAATATTATACTTCCCTTAATCGATGAATTATTCATATACACATTTCAAATAGTTTTTTGTAAGTTAAGCTTTTTTTTTAACATCTTACGATTATTTTAAAACAATTACAGTGCATTTTATACAACGTATTAAAATTGTATCTTTCTTTAGATTAAAATGTGATCCATTTAATGTTCTTGTTCTTTTTTCTTCGTTTATATCCTGGTGGCGCCCCGCTTGTTTTTTGACTCACGGTATATCCTTTACCCACTTAAACGTCTCGAATTAGTAATGAGTTGACATTAGTGACATGTCTACCAGAAGGTAACCATAAGGGACAGACGTTGCCTTATCGTAAGCGTCCTTGAAATAGTTGATCCTTTTGGGAAATACTTGACTTCCAAATGTGATGATTTGTCTGGAATCTCTTACATTTCTGAATAAGACCACGTAATGACAATTTACCGAGATAGTCCTGGCATATTTTCCGGGCATGAATATATTTTGTGTCAATAAAATGACTGTTACAGCTCGATGGTGGGCCGTAACACAGAAAAGAAACAAAGAATCCTCACTTTTTGTTACTTGGGCCATCATATCATCCAGGATGAGTACTGTGTGATCGGAATCATTGGTCCATTCGTTAATCTCCTCTTTTGTAGGTAACCCCTCGTGTAGAATCAAACCCTGAATGTTTTGTTCCATTCCATCGTGAAGAGACTGTGCTTGTCCGTAGGCAAATACAATTTTTATCTGGCCTTTTTTCAAACATGTCACAACTATATTTTAGGACACTGTGTAGTGACGCATGGGCATTTAACCATTTGTCGCCCGACATGTTGTCACATCTGATGTGAATCAACGAATGACCGTCTCAACCGATATTTGTACTTATGAATGAAAAATACAAATAAAAAAACGTCAGTTCTATGATGCTCTTCAACTTTAATGTTTTACACCAACACACGTAAATACAAGTATTAAAACAATCGAAATAACGTTTTACAAAATCATAAACATATGCATCTGGTGATTTACATTGTTTCAATATATCAATTACGCGTTTCATGGATATCTTTTGACATTTTTGTATAAGGTAAAACAGTACATGGTATCCACAACTGTTGGACGTCTTTGCCTGTACAGGTACATTGTTATATTCAAAGAACTGTGGTGTTTTCCAAAATTGTCACAAAGTCCTTGGAGTGGTTATCTGGTAAGAGTCCAAAACTGTCGAAGAATTCTGCCTTTGATGGTGAATGTAACGAAAAGACCACCCAGTGTTTGCCTGGTGAATCCGAGGGATCCGTGTTGCATACGTAAGCCGATGGGTAACTGCTCACATAACGATGAAGTTTATCAGAAGGTATCACTCCTTTTACGAATTGTGACAGGCACTGATCCTCCTTCAGGGCGCAGGACAGTTCCTCACTGTTCATATTTGAGTGTATTTTACGTCTCTGGTCAGATCTATTTCTAACAAGGCTGGAAACTCGCTATATGCAATGCAATTCAGGACTTCAGCTGTATTCGAACCGAACTTAACTTCCAATCTAACACTTCCCTGTCGTACCAGGTTTAAGTACTCCTCTCCAAGGTCGGTAGGTGCAATGTTAAAGGCATAAATGGCAACACCTGTTCCGAAATTGGTTCTATCTATGAAAAGTCCTGCATCTTTGTTCCATTTCTCTGCAGCTTTGAATAAGTTAACAAACGGTGTGACGTAACCTCTATTGTCACCTAAATCAATTTTCATTGGTCGGGCAGGAATACTTTCTCCATTGATGTACAAAGCAACTTCATAAGCCAGATTTACGAAATTGGAAGGGTTTTTGGTGTAATCGCCGTTCACTGCGTTCTGTTTGACGAACACAGCTTTGGTGGGGAGATTATTTGACCACGTTTTGCCAGATAAAACTTCCACTTCCGCTCGGACATGTTGACATCTTAACTTCTGTTCTTGACAAGGGGTACTTTGCAGTCGTGTCTTTCAAAATTTCTGCATGATTGATTAAGATACCACTGTCCACTTTGATCATGCATGTCTTGAATGCAACGTCCAGGAGTTTGAGTTTGTAGTCGGGAGATGCTTCGTCACTCATCAGAACAAATGGATTCCGACTCTTGAACAACTTCAAGTGGATGTCCACACCATTGACAAGATATTTGTCCATTCTAAATATATCTTCATACAGTGGTCATTCTAACTCCAATATCTTGCTTTTTTCGGTGTAAGAATTTCTCATCTTTAGTCCTCCATTTGTTCCGGTCACTGTGGGATCTGCATCATCTAGATCTAAGTCATCTAATTCAAACAATTGCGACTGTAACTGTGAATTTAGCGCATCAGAACCACTCGACAGTAATACTTTTAGGTAGGCTTTCCAGGGATAATAGTTGGTATTGAGTGACACCAATTTTCCGTTCATCGATAGCAATCGATCTGCGACCACATTGACTGTAATGGTAGGTTGACGATCCCTGTCTTTTCATTGGCTGTTAGAGGTGTGTCGTCAGCCTTTGTTATTTTTACTTTGGCATAAAGTCTGCTACGTCGTAAGTCTATGTACTGATTTCCCTGTCCTGGTATACTGATTTCAACAGGTCCATCTTCTTGTTGAAAGGAAGACACAGGTCTGCATTCCGAAAAATAAATCTTCTCGATAGCGACCTGGTTCGGAGGCACCGTAAATAACGATAATTCAGCAGGTATGCCAATGTCTTTAATCTTGTCACTTAAATAAGACATCACTGACGTTTGTTCTTTCTATTGAAAATATTCCGATCTTCAAACGAATTTATTTTATTTGCTGGAGACTTCCCACTGCCTCTCGATCGTTTTTTCTTCTGTGAACGATTCCTAGATTTCGATGCTACACTTATGCGTGTTCCACTGGAACTGATCGATCTTTTTCGTTTTCTTCCTTTTATAGAGACCGGTACATGAGGTGTTTTTTCCTTAAGGGCATCTTTCATTTCGGTCTTTGCCCTGTCCTCTACTGCGGCCACAGGAGTCACGTGATTTCCTACAATAATTTTGGTGCCTTGTTCGTGAGATAAGTGAGTATTAACGGGTATCATGTAAGGTTTTTTCGAGTACCTTCCCGCAATACCTCCACCAGTTTGGTTTCCTCTATATCTTGCAGGATCGAATTTTCTATTTATCATGTTTTCTTATAAAATGAACTCCATACTCCAGAATCTGATACGTATCGTGAACCCATCATGATTATCTAGTGAAATGGTAGCTTCCTCAGTAGTAACGATA